>NC_056741.1:375015639-375155639 GCF_019279795.1 Protopterus annectens
CATTGTCATTTGCCTCCACCAAGGATCATCACAGGAGATGCCCATGGAATCACCCACCCACCAAGGATGGTGACACTTATCCCTTCCTTCCTTTCCATCAAACACTGAGCCACTAATTGAATCTTGATAACCTGGATTAGACAGGCCTTTATCCCTCTACACCACAGGAACACGCCCCTTCTCACTTGCTTTCTCTCTCTCTCTCTCTCTCTCTCTCTATACATATATATATATATATATATATATATATATATATATATTTTTTTTTTTTTTTTTTTTTTTTTTAATGTGTGTGTGTGTGTGTGTGTGTGTGTGTGTGTGTGTGTGTGTGTTTGCAGGTTTGTACGTACGTTCTAGTCTACCTATGCTTTCAGACTATTTTAAACCTAGCCAAGTTTTCCTTATGAGAATTAAAACCTATACATCTAGTGTGTGAAACTAACACCATAACCATTATGCCAATCCAAACCCCTATATGGGTTTCTAACAATTCACTGCACATAGCTACACTGAAAGCATAATACTGAATGAAAAATTTTAAAACTTTAAAATGCTGAAATGTAAAATCACTAAAATCAAAATACCTACAGCAGCATAAATATAGAAAGCTGGACTTGCCCCTTCAGGACCCATGTAAGTGCTTGTTTCAAGTTATGCTTAAGGAATTTTAATAGTTTCACCTTTCAGCATTTTGATATTTCAACTTTTTTTCATTTAGTAAATTATCAAGCAATCTCTCTCCCTTTCTCTATGTGTATGAAGCATGTTGCCTAGACAGTGAATAAACTATATTAATAATTAAGTTTTTGTGGAAGATTGTGGGTTTTCCATTACGCTCAGTGACTTTTATGAGGTACCAGTGTAAAACAGACAGCATACCACAAATCACCAGCACTCTAAACCAGATAATATAATAAACATATAAATCCAAATAAACATTTTCCAAACAGTGTCTATTAATCAGACTGGTTTCACTACTTCCTTGTTATTACTTTAATGTATAATATGCAAACAGAAACAGGAATGTTATATAATAGTACAATTATGTGATAGTTAAGCTATGCTAATCACATGTTGTAACTATGAATACATATAATATGAAAATATCAAAGAATGAAATCTAAAACATTACAAGAATGCAGAATAAAGGTGCCATCTGAAAATTTTCTGTGTATACTGTATGTCTTGCTAAACCAATATTCAATATTAAATATGCTGCTTCTGTTGCAAAATTTTGTCGAACTTACAATATCCAGTATCAAATATGTCCCTTCTATTGCCAAATATTGGCAAACTTGACCAACCAAAAACCACAGTGCTGCACTAAGCTAGTGTAAATAAATAACCAACTTCTGTCTGATAAAACAAATTAGCTAAACTCACAAATATTTGTTTTGCTACATCTCTGAAATGGCAATACACATGCTCTAAAATGAAAAATGATCAATTCTCATTATAAAATATTTACTAAGAAAGATAAATAACAAGGCTAATTCCTCTTTTCCTCTCTGATTAGTATGCTTTATTTGAACATCCAAAACAGCAAATCATCTTATTATAAGAAACACACCCTACAATTGCTCATTTAAACCAGGCATGAATAATGCTCCATCAAGTGCTTTAGCCAAACATGTAATAGAGTTTGGACCTCAACATACATTTAAGTTTTTTGTCTTGGAGTTAATAGACACTAATGACAGAAGAAATATTAAAATCAGAACTAAAGCCTGTGAACAAAGATGAATATTGCATTTTTAAAGCTGATAAAGCACCAGGCATCAATGATGCCATATCTTTGAAACCTTTACTTTATACACGTCCTTATAAGCACTAGCTCTTCAAAAGTTTAGATTGTATTTTTTAAAAGTTTGTGACTTTGTTCACTGAAATTGTCTGATGAAGCTGGCTTGAACCATGAAAGCACTTACTTGTTATTTTATTAAAGTTTTTTACTTTTTCCTACTTGGGACTCAGCATTGTTTTTACTTCAGTTAATATCTATTTACTTGCACTACACAGAGGTCAAATATTAATGCAGTTGAATTTGCCATTGTGTAAGCTTTAAGATGAAATCTTTTAAAACCATGATCACCATTTTGGAAGTATTGATAGAAATATAAACAAACAATATTTGATATTATTAAAACAACAGCAAGCAAGATGTATATATATAAACAACAAAGACTATCAGTGAGTCCCAGCTCTACCTTCCAATAAAATTTATTTCGTTGAACAGTTCCTTCTCTTACAGGGCCTCGAACAATATTTGATGCCTAGAGGCGTCAGTAGAAGTAAACTGCAGATGCACCTGGAGGGGTCACTCGGATGTAATGCGTTATTAGATCGTTCTTATATCACACAAATCAGACGCCCATCTGTCTCACTTAATTAGTAATTTTCCTATATTTTTGTTACTATTTTTCCATTAACATAATTTTTTCAAAATCTTTAATGGAAGGGATCATCCTACTTGATGCAGATCACTATTTTGCTAAGATGCTGCGGTTACTTAAGGATGTAGACCCTTATGCTAATATTAACAAACTTCAGGTTAACACCATGGTTTATAATATTAGGGCATGTTTGCAAGCCCTTCAGAATGAATATGCAATTACACAAGATTTATATAATTATCTTGTAGTTTCTGATCCAATTATTCCAACTATCAATGGGTTGCCTAAAATACACAAACAAAGATCTGATCAACCAATGCACCCTATAGTATCGGGCAATGAATGGGCCAAGAAACCCATTTTGATCTTCATACAGCATCAGTTAAAAGGTGTAATGGATTGTGCACCAGTGAAATGTAAAGATACTGGACATTTTCTATGGACTTTATATGACTATGTGACAGTTTTAGAAAATGGTGTCCAGTTTCTGATGCTCACCTTAGATGTTAATAGTTTATTTACTGTCATACCCAACAAGTATGGTATAGAGGCTGTGAAACATTTCTTGGTGATATATAGTGATCTAGACAGCAATAAAATTGACCTCATTGGTATTCTATTGGACTTAATATTATAGAACAATATCTTCACTTTTGGTAAACTTATGTATTGAATGAGATGGGGATTTGGAATGGGCACTCTCTGTACCAATATTTATGCCAATCTGGTATTGGCCAACTGGGAATCACAGTTTGTTTTAAGTGTGACCAATCCATGCATATCATATGTAAGATTTTACAAATGGTTCATGGATGGCATTCATTTATTATGGGGTGACACTCCTGAACAACTGGATGTTTTTGTGAAGTACTTAGAAACCACGGCAGAATTTTTGAGATTCACTGTACATTTTTAAAAATCTGTTATGGACTTTCTAGATACTAGGATCTCTGTTGATGAAAGAGGTATATATATATATATATATATATATATATATATATATATATATATATATATATATATATATATATATATATATATATATATATATATATATATATATATATATAAACTCAAAATTCATATTGGTGAGATGATATGATCAAATCTCTGAAAACTCAAGCTTTAAAAAAAACAAAAAAAATCTATCTTTTTTTACATTTTTGCATGGGGCAAGCCCCCCTGCACTCCCCATGTGGGGGGTTGTGCCCCCAAACCCCCTGAAAGCTATATATACTGACTCTGAGATCACTGTACATTGAACAAAAGGGTCAATATTATAACAGCAAATGATCAAAAAATCAAATGCTGTTATATCGACCCCTTAAAGTTGAAAACTAAAATGAGCGAACAACCAGAGCAGCAATTTCTTTCCCAGGGAAAGAAATTGCGGTTCCCCCCAAAAAAAATAATAAAACACACTAAACACTATTTTAAGTGGTGGGCTTTGCCCCCACATCCCCCCCCCCACTTAAATATACCAACTCCGAGATCGCACTACAGTGGAGGAAATGGCACAACTCGGACAGCTGGCCCAGCGATTTCTTTTCCTGGGAAAGAAATCGCTGTTCTGGTTGTTCTCTCTTTTTAGTTTTCGACTTTAAGACGTTGATATAACAGTAGTAGAAAAACACGTTCAGTTCCAACGCAAAGGCAGAAGACAATGATGAAATCCAGAGTACTAAAACACGATGATATTTATTAAATGAAACACAGGGATGAGCGCTTTCGCGTAACAATACGCTTCTTCAGATCACCACATAAAGAATAACAACCATATTTATACATATCTGATTATCTTAAATGGTCCAATTAATTCAAACCCTCCAATGAACAACTAAGAAGAGATTATTCACAGGAGGTTAACCCTCTATGAACCAAATCACAGTATTGTAACCACTTCAAACTTTCAAGTCAGATTATCTAATGCAGTTATATATATATGTATATATATTCAAGTAAAAATATTCAAATAAAAATATGTATATATAAAATGTACATATAAAATAAGTGCAATTAATAGCTCAATAGCTTGAAGATATAGACATAAATAAATATATATATAAATATGAATATATAAAAAACTTCATGTTAATTTGACCTAGACAGACATAATCGTCCAAAAGCAGGAAAACTAATATACAGTATATACATACTATATTTAATATAGACTAACTTATCGATAAAATATATATATATATATGAATGTGATAATAATGAAAAATAAAAATCAAGTAAAAATAGAGATGAAACATATATAACAGAATATGACATAGAACATAAAACATAAAAATAGACCATAATTCATAGTATAAAAATGAATAAATACCAAATACATAATATAAATATCTTATTATCTACGGGCCTTTAATATGGAACGTAATGAAATATACGTATTTAGGCCCGGTGGATAATGAGCTCTTAGTCTAAATATCCACTCCAGTTCTTTTTGTTCCAAGTAACTCAGATAATCACCTTTCCTCTGCCCAGGTGGTACAATCTGGAGTACTCTGAACTCAAAGCCATGATCATTATAACTAGAAACATGCTTAGCCAAAGCGTTCAGCATATTCTTTTTCCTTATGTCGTAGACATGGTCATAAATACGTTGTTTAAAACTCCTTTTGGTCATGCCTACGTAAAATGCTGAACATGTATGGCATTTAGCTAGATAAACTAGCCCCGAGGTATTACAGTCAGCATAGAACCTAGGGCTAAAGGAGAAATCTAACACTGGATGTATAAAATCTTGTTCCCTAGATATATATCCACAATAATTGCACCTTCTGCAAGGATATGTTCCCCTTTCTCCTGACATGGCCTCTGTTGATGAAAAATTAATCTTGCCTGTATCATGATCTATGCATAGGATCCTTTTTAAGTTTTTATTATTCCTATACATAAAACCAGGGCTGGAGCCTACTATATCTGATGTTCTATCATCCAATGTTAGAACCCCCCAGTGTCTGGAGATAATTCTCCTAATTGTTGCACTGTCATTCGTATAAGTAGTAACAAACATAGTTCTATCATGGGTCGTTGTCACTGTAGGAGCTGATTTTTTAATGGCCATGATACCAGAAGGCATATGATGATCAGCATCGTATATCTCTCCCATTATTTCCATCTTAACCTGATTAATTAACTTAATATCATAACCTCTTTCCACAAAAATTGACTCCATCTCTTTTACTTGGCGCTTTAGGTCCATAGGATCTCTACAAAGCCTTTTAAGCCTATGAAACTGGCATTTTACTATCCCCTTGAAAACGTGCCGAGGATGCATGCTGTCAAACTTAAGGATAGTATTTTTCCAACAGGCCTTCCGGTAGAGGGTGGATGATAGTCTACCACCCTTAATGCTAAGGCTGATATCCAAGAAATTAATACTATCATACGAAGTTTCCACAGTAAATCTTAAATAACCTGTAGTGGTTTCTAGGTACTCTACAAATGTACAGAGGTCATGTTCACTACCATCCCAAACCATAAAAATATCATCCACAAAACGTTGGTACACTACACATTTCTTAAAGGAGGGGTGAGTAAATAAAAATTCCCTTTCCCAGTAATGTACCACTAAGTTAGCGTATGTATTGGCGCAGGGGGTGCCCATGGCAACCCCTGCTACCTGTAAATACATACGCTGCTTAAAACAAAAGACATTATTATCCAAAACCAGCTCTAACAGCTGACATACTAATATTTCTGTATTACGATCTATCAGAGGAAAAACCTGCAATATCATTCTTATAGCTTCAACCCCCTCATCGTTAGGGATAGAGGTAAACAAGTTCCTAACGTCCATAGTCACCAAAAGGTGTCTATCTTTATTAAATATTGCCCCTAGAGTATCTAGTATATCCAAGAGCTGGTAGGTATCCTTCAAGATGGTTGGGATATTATTAACTAGTGGCTTCAACGTTTTTTCAAGAAAGACTGAAATATTTTCTGTGCTCCATCCATCACCTGAGACAATAGGTCTCAGAGGGGGCGGGTGAAGCCCTTTATGCATCTTGGGCAAGCCCTTTATCACAGGAAGATGTGGAATAGGGGTGGAGAAGAAGTCATAAAGATCCTTGTTGATCTGACGACCCATTAGTAGGTCGTACAATGTATCATTAATGTTGCTAACTATCTTATTTAGAACTCCCTGATCAACATGTTTATAGGTAGAACAATCATCAAGCATATTTCTCATATATGTGTCGTAATCTTTCGTGTTCAGTAGAACTATACCCCCTCCCTTATCTGCCGGTTTAATAGTCACAGATTGATTACGTGTAAGTTCCCTGAGGGAAATACTTTCATCTTTGGACATATTAAAATATAAACATTTTCTATTATCCTTCAGGAAATATTCATATAAATCTCTCTCACAGAGTTTAACAAAACTTTCCACATGACTCGGCAGTATAGGGGAGAAAGTACTTCTCTTTTTAAACACTTGATAGTCCGGTAAACAGTTACTGACATTCTCAGCATGTACATAATATATAACAGTGTTCGATCTTTTGATCATTCGCTGTTATAAAGTAGACCCGAGGAAAATGGTAAATTTCCCGATCCTCACTATACTGCGATCTCCATTTAAAAGCTTTGAGTTTTCGTAAATTTGATCATATCATCTCGATAATATGAATTTCAAGTTTCTGAAAACTCGATCAACTGATAGGGATCCACACACACACACACACACACACACACACACACACACACACACACACACACACAGGTAAACACTTGTTTCATTTAATCATATTTATTCAAGATCCTAGTAAGTCATCCAAATATTTTTTCAATTAATGAAGAAATTGATCCAAAATTTATAATCTGCAGTGGTTTTATTTGTTCTCCTTTTGATTGTACCAATTTCTTTTTGACTCACCTTATTTGTAATACTCAGGAATTCAATTTTCTTTTTTTCCTGATATTTTCTTATTGTCTGCCTAGCTTCAAGTAAACATTAAAGAAGAAGTAAGTGAGATTTAAGTACACAGTCAGCTGTTACAGCAGTGAATGTTCAATCAAAACTTATCTGACCACAACTCTTGTAAAAAAAGATTACACTGGGGTTCAATAAAGTCTGTGTAGGCTTAGCACAAAGCCTACTTGAAGTTTACATTAATTAGCAGCACTAATTGCATATTCATGCCAGGTACCACATTTAAACATAAATAAGCATGGTTTCATGGCTAGCAACAGACATCTAAACCTGCTTATTTACAGGAAAAACAGATCAATGCATTTTTGCTGTATGCCAGAAAAATTACTAGTGTTATGAATAAAGCAATGTATATAGTTCCAACACATTATATGAAAGTGTATACAGTGCAGACTATTGTGGAAACCTGTGTCAGGCATATTGAACAACAGTTGTGTAAATGATCCATAATAGTACATAGAGTAGCATTAAAATAAACAGGGCAAATGTGTGTATTGAATAGGGACAGACAGATGAATTATAAGAATGAACACAGGGAAAGAGGACAGGTGAAAGATATTAATGTTCAACAGATGATATGTCAATGAAGACAGATGTAGCTGGAGCCCTAATCATGTATCAACATGATACAGTATGGACTGCACAGTGAATGCATATTATGCGACTGTCACACAAGGGGATGTAACAATGGAGAAGATTTCTTTGGGATATAAGTATCCTGACATGAACAATGGAAAAGACATTAATCAGGGATGTTATATACAATAGGAGTTAGGTGCATATTGAATAGCTGTACAAAATGTGTTGCCTGAATATGACTGTAATGTCAGTGGAGACCTCAACCAAGTGGGACACATAGTTACAGGCTCATGGACAACATTAAACAGAAGCACACCCAATCATGGACAATATCACAATAATACCAACAATAATCCCATGTCTCTGACATAGCATATGTGATTGTGAGTGATCATAGATGGTTCTGCACGAACACACTTGTACAGCTATTAAGAGCTGTCAGCAATCTATGAGGGGAATCAAGCACACAGTCCTGACACTGTAACATCTGTTGGAGGTGTTAGGAGGAACACTGCTATTCCTGTATGTGACATTATCATCAATCCAGGCTAGTTGGCAGTTGTACATGGCATATATATGGCACAATCCACATTGTCTTGAATGTAACTCATGCTATCAGTGTTGTCAATCAGCTATGTATGTACTGTGTGCATCACCGGAGCAAGTTATCACACATGCATCTGTTATAACACCTTTATGGGGTTTTCACACCATCAGACACTAATGTTTATGCAACAATAAAAATACTTAGGTATGACCAATAGGATGTGTGGGAGCTCACTGTGACAAATGTGGTACACTTGAGTTACACTTTCCTGGAAGATGTGTAGGGAGATACATGAAAAAGGCTGCATTGTATTTAGCTATCACCTGGCGTATGAAGCAGTCACGGACCCTGCCCTAATGGAAATGCTGCACATCAGCAGGTCAAATGGGACAAGATTCACTTGGTCTAGGGATCTTAACCTAGCCTGTGACATTAACAGGACATGCTGGTGAGACAGATATGTCTCCCAGAGATTGCCACTCCTCTAGAACAAACTCTCAATTCATGAAAAACAGAGTTTATTACTACCTACCTATTTATACTTAACTTAGACAACTGGATGGGAGACCATAAATTTACCCCAGGAGGTGTCACCTATGTCCCTCTTGGATAAGGGCAGTCAGTGCTGATCATAGACTAGCGCTGCAAATATACACCATGCAACCTGGTCAATAAGGGAACAAGGGTATGACATCCCTAGGCTGATAAAGACCCTAGGCCCAATAGCCTAGTAACCGCCTATGAACCTATGTACCTATGGTGGGATGAAGGTTGTGAACTGTGGAAGTATAATGGCCTTTGATGTGGATGCCCTGCACATACTCAGGAGTTGTGTTAGATACAAGGAAGAAGTCCGTGGGCATATGCTGGTGGACTTTCCACATACCATCTACCTCAGTACACAGGTCACATACCACTTGTTCTGCTCATAGGGGTGTGCTGTCTACATTATCATTAGGTTGTGCATTTGTTTTTATAACATCACAAATCCTCCAATGATTTTGTTTCATCTCATGTGCCTTCATGGCTATGGCAGCAATCTTTTGTGTCTATTGATACTGTCTGTATTATACTAATATTACAGCTGGATTCAATGATTGTTCACAATCTGCAGTACTCCAGATAGTTGTTTGGACACAGGATATGTATGTCATTCTTGATGTCTGTGACTTAAATAATGGACAGGAAAGGGCCTAGAACACAGCCCTGAGGTACAGATTTGATCACTGGACTCTAGATATAGGTCACCTCACTCACCTCAACATATTTATATGTCACATATGTGAGCCAGTGGTCTACCTGTTTAGTGATATAGGTGTTTATGGCCACTTATGACAGTGTTGTAGTAATACAGCAATGTGGATTTGTGGCATGGTCAAGCTCTGCAGGATGGTAGTTGTGTCATCATACATGCCCTTGTCATCATGCATGCCCTTGTTGACCTTCTTGAGGACATATAACAGATGTAACAGACATGGATGTAACATAATCAAATCACACGTCTTTCAGACACAGCCAGGGTATTACCAATGTATATTTAGAAAAAGTCCATGATAACATGTTGGTCTACCTCATAGATGAGAAGAGCCAGGATGTATCTATACATGTATGCATCAGGAGCTGCCCCCCCTTGTCAGATGAATGCATGTTGATGTATACCCTTCTATGGGAACATATTCCATCTGGAGGCTGTGTTGAAGTATGGATCCAACCGTGTCTGGTAGGTCCATGTTCAGTGTCACACTGTAGGCAATCTATGATGTTGTCACTGTCCATTGATTCTGTGTTATTAGTTGTACAGAGTACACATATGTGCTGCCCTCCTTAGCATAGAAACTAAGTAATGTTTGCATGTATACTTTGGCTGATGGATAATGGTGACAGGAGGGTGATATGTGAGACAAACAGTCAGCTAGCGGATTGTCTATTCACTCCATCTGGGTATGTCTGGTGGCATTGACATGCACATCTATGCTAGTCGTGCATTCCACTTAGCATTTCAATTGTATTGGAATACATGATTTGTGAAAAGACCTATGCATACAACCATGGTCATTCATCACATTCCACACACTGCTACCATGCACACAGTCATACAACTGTAACAATGTCATGTATTTACATCAGTTGCTTAACATATGCATATATGTGTTTCATGGGAAAGCTGTGTTGAGCAGCCTGATGCTATATGAGGACACATTACAGATCAGTTGTTTGTGGCTCATGCAGAACATTTCCTGACACAAATGCTAATTGTAACACAATAGTGCTGATGACCCCCTCCGTAACCCTTGGTTCTTGCAACACAGCTGCACATACAATGAATTCCCCAAGGTTGCAATTGGATTAAAACATGTGGTACATTGCTCTGTATATCAGTTTAACAACATGTGTATGAGACAAGACTTATGTATCCATGTAATCAATATGAATTTATATTGACATCACAGAGCATTTAATGATTGTATGTAGACACTTACACACCTATGCCATACTGCAATTGTCACTGTGATGGTGGAATGTGAACTGTGTCGATGGTTGATCTGCTCCACTACAACACATATCCTAATATGGCAACAATATACATACAAGTGTATCATACCATGTCACATATGTCACTCAACAACAAGTACCGTTATGACTCTGTCATAGTTTATACTGGGGTGAATTACTTGAGATGTATCTTTCTAGACCATATGAAAAGACACATGACTGAACTCTCACATTATGTATCCCAGGCAGATATGACCCTAGCCCTAAGCAGTATTCTGTCTTCACCAAGGATAATGCCACAACATAAACAACAAATGATGGACTTCAACAATTGGCTTAGCTTCTGATGTCTCTCAGCCTTGAATGACATGGTCGACAAGCCACACTCCTTTGCCAGAGATGGTCTGCACCACTGTCCTCTAGGCTGTCAGATACTGGCAAAGGTGCTTGCCTCTTCCATAGTGCCTTTTAGGCAATGTCAAAGCAGGAAAAGTTCCTACAGAACAACATCCACTGGAGGCAAACTCAAAGTTCTGCTGTGTAATGCAAGGTGTCTAAACATGAGGAAATTGCCAACCTTCTAGCTGATAGATTTGGTAAAAACTTCAACTCCTTGGACCCAACGGCCATACCGCAAAGCATACTTGACAGCAGACCTCTACCTAGTATCTCTAGACATCAGGTCATATCTGCACTCTCCAAGGCTACAAACATGGCCTCGATAGTATCAGATAACATCTAAGGTTCCTTACTAAGCAATATAAAACAAGCCCTAGTGGACCCAATTAGCATCTTCTTTAATCATAGCCCAAGAAGTGGCTTTGTTCCTGCAGAGTGGAAAACAGCAGCAGTAATCCTCTTGCACAATGGGGAGGGGGGCATCAACCAACCCTGGGAACTATAGACCTATAAGTCTAACCAGTGTCATCTGCAAGGTCATGGAAAGACTCATCATGAACCTTATCAACAAGGACATAGGTGACCCTCAAATGCTAGACTCAACCCAATTTGGCTTTGTTAAGGGTAGCTCATGCTTATTAAACCTAGTAGACTTCTTTGAGAAAGTTACCAAAGCCCTGGATGAAGGTAAGACAGTGCATACTTCCTAGCTTGATCTGGCCAAGGGTTTTGACATAACCCCCCACTCAGGTATCATTGAGGGAACTCTCTCAGCTGGGGATTAACCCTTACATCACTAGATAGTCAACCATTTGGCTCACCAACAGAACACATACTGTCAGAGTTGGTGACTCAACCTCTACCAGTAGAGCCATCACTGGTGATGTACCACAAGAATCTGTGCTGGGCCCCTTACTGTTCAGAATCTATTTCTCAGAAGTCAAGGCCAAAGTAGATGGCCTTTGGCTTACCAGGTTTCCTGATGATTGCAAATTGGGTACAATCATTGTGTCAAGTCCCCCAATGATGTTAACATATTGCAGGAAGGGTTAACACAGACACATGATTGGTGCCAAAGCCGCATGGTCTAAAACTAAACACAAAAAGTGTCATTATTGTTGCCTTTTGCAAAGTGGAATTCCCCACTAATTATAGATTTGACAACACCCCCCTCCCCAAACTCAAACGCAGTGGTGCAAGACCTGGGAGCACAGGTAGATAGCAATCTGAACTTCAACCACCAAGTTTTCACAGTGGTAACGAAAGCCTTCTACATCATGCACCTCATAAGTCAGGGCATCATATCCAGGACTGAAGATGTTATAGCATCACTGTACTCAACCCTCATCAGACCACTAATAGAGTACAATGCTACCTTTTGCATGTACCTCAGGGGTTTCTCAACAAAAAAAATAGAGGGCTTACAAACCTTGTCATGATGTACGTGGATAGACTGAAAGCTTGTCACAGTAAGTAATCTGTATCGTATAAACTGCTAAGAGATGACTTGTTTCTGACCTACAAGCCAGTCTCTGACTCTGACCTGATGGAAATGCTGCACATCTACAAATCTAATGGCACAAGAGTTACTCAGTCTAGGGATCTTAACCTCACCTGTGACATTAACAGAACATGCTTGAGAAATAGCTATAGCTGGCGATATCAGCAGAGTCTGTTGAGCGGAAGATGGTAATAAAGTATCCCACCTGTGGGTGTAAAATGCCCTCTCTAATGTCAACCAAGTGAAGAAACATGCACACACACACACACACACACACACACACACACACACACACACAAACACACACGCACACGCACACACGCACACACACACACACACACACACACACACACACACACACACACACACACACACACACACACACACACACACACACACACGTTGACTGCAGTGAGATTAAAACCCCCTACCTAATTAACTACACAGGCTAGAGAACTCAGTACTTAATGCATGAACTACCACACAAGTCTGACTTTCACAATGCTGCAGGACAATTTATAGTGGATGATATTATCATTGGATGTGTAAGAGAAGATGTTGGGGGATCTGAATGAAATGGATGTGTAGACATGTTCATCTGTCAAAATATTGGAACTCCATGGGATTGTAGTGATGACTACAGAGTACACAATTATGCTCTTCTGACTAGACAGGCACACACACACACACACACACACACAGACACACACACACACACACACACACACACACACACACACACACACACACACACACACACACACACACACACACACACACACACACACACACACACACCAGTTGACTGCAGTGAGATTAGAATGTCTACCTAACTACATACACAGACTAGAGAACTCAGTCTGACTTTTACAAGACTGCAGGACAATTTATCGCAGATGACATCAGCACTAGATATTTGAGAGAAGATGTTGGGGGGGGGCCTGTCTGAAATGTATAGCTAGCCATGTATAACTGTCAAGAAATTAAAGATCTGCATGTTACCAAATTGATAACTGTGCAAAGTGTATCATTTGCTGTTGTATTTCCAGTGTGCATTTATACCTTAAAAAGACAGGTTTGCAAATTATTTGCAAACAGCTGTCCACACAGGTACTGGAAAATCTGAATGTGTATTGTCATTATAAAGATGTGCATGGTATATAAGAAAACATTTATTTATTTCTGTAGTGTAAGAGATATTATATAATTTTTTTTATTTATTTCTGTAGTGTAGTCGATATATTTGTGAACAAGTACTGAGAGACTAAGTCTGAAAGACTGCTGCAGTGTAAATATGTGTTCTTTTCTTAAACAGTGCCTTCCCTTTGTTTGCATTTTTACATGTACTTTCATGGCATGAAGACTAAATAGACAGAAAACAAAAGTAATGCATGTTAATGTAAACTTTCACTAGTGCACCACCCAGCAGCTGGTTTGCATTATCAAAGGCAAAGTGTTTGCGCATGCAAGATGCACATTTCTACTGCTTTCCCTGTTTGTGTTTAAGCAGTGAGAAAACATGAGCCTCTGCCTCATTCATAAAACTAGAGTTCTGAGTACTAAGTGTATGAAACACACCTGCTGTTTAGCTGAGTCTGTGGCAGCAGATGTAAATGAATTGACATATTTATTTTGGAGCCCAGATGATATATGGTTCAAGTCCAGGTGTATCTAATAGCTTTAAATATGTAATAATAATGCAATGAAATAATTCTTTATTTTACTTTCACTGTGTGTTACCTTAGCGCAGTGTGTTTAAGCAGCATTGCACAGATATAACCGCACCAGTGAAGAGCCATTCACCATAGCATGAAATTGGTGAATGATGCCAAACTCCATGCAAACACAGAGGACAAAAAGTGAATGGTTCCTTTGTTTTTTTTTTTTTACTTATGTTTGTTACATGCAATTCTATTTTTTGATCAAATTAAAAGTGCTAAAATATGGTAGCTAGGAAAGTAGTGAAATGGAGGGCAAGCAGGGGGGGGAGAACAAAAGGAACGCAATATAGGAATGTGCAGGAGGAAGGTAGTGTAAAATGAAAATATATACAGAATATTAGCTGAATTGGGACTGTCATGTCAATAAAGAGGAGTGACAATAGAATCATGTTGTATAGCCAATTTGACCAAGTCATGTGTGTCAAGAAGACACGTGTGTTATACGGGACAATATTTTTTGGTGGGACAGGTGCCTCCCCCTTTTTTTTTACTTCAGTAAGAGAGGAATGTTGGGTAAGGGACATAGGTATTTCTGGGTCAGGTAAGTAATTTAGGTGAGGAAGCAAATGCAAACAAACAGGACAAACAAGACAAGACAAATGGGTGGTGAGGGACATGAAGGTTGGGGTACACCATGATTGGGGTTAGGGAGAGGACAGGAGATGGCCATGACCATCAAACATGGGGGACAATGTGAATCTGGTCCTCATCTGCAGGGCTGTCATCATCATCCCCTTACTCCACTGGATGTTGGAGTGCTTGATACCTTTTCCTATGGACCATAAGTGAGAGCAGCCTCTCCATCTGGTGTAGGTGCACACGAATGGTGCCGTGCACAACCCCACACACCAACCCTGGCATCTTCTGTCAGGTGATAAAATTCCCACCTCTGCCAGTACTCCTAGATGGTACCGCAGCACCAGCTGCCAGTGTAGTGCTACTTGATGTGGGGGACCCAGGTAGTGCAGGGGCAGTGGAGCCAGGAGTGCCAGATTGGGTTCCAGATGTGCTGATTGTCACTGCAGGAGATGGTGGAGAGGGGGCAGACTGAACCACTGGGGTTGGCCTAGCTCCCTGTGCTTTAAAGCATTTTGTGATTTGTCAGAGATGGATGACATGGAAATGTTATGATGACACGGAAAAATAAAAAAGAGAGATAAGGGCTGAAGTAAGAAAAAAAAGACATAATTAGTTACTATCATATGTGACATACAATGCATTATCACAATAATAAAGTATTTTATCTCTACCTTTACATTTAAGTATACTTCTTAACAAATACAAACTATAAGTAAAATTTCATACTGCTGAGATCATAGGCCCTATGCTACACCTAAATAAGAAAAAGAGTATCAACATTCTTTGTGCGTTTATCCCTCCAAGTAATAACTATCCAATAATTGAGGAATTTCTTCAATGGGTAAAAGACAACCTCCCACAAGAGACTATTCTACTAGGAGACCAAAACACTGATTGGCTAGCCTGCAGTTCTAAAAACCCCACTAACTACATCAACCTATATGGATTCTCTCAACTCATTCAAGAACCTACTAGAGTAGATAAAAAGTCCCAAAAGGAATCTATACTAGATTGGACATTAGTAAATTTCTCAGAACAAAACTACCAAACAGGTTTTCTACCAGACAGCCTTAGTGACCACCTGCCAACTTTCCTCCTATGCAAACATATTAACATACCCAAACCTACAGTCTATAGACAAGTCAGAAATTATCGCAATGTTAACCCTCTAGATCTCAACACTATGTTAAAAAAATGCAACTTGGAACCATTACACACCCTTGACTTGGATCAAGCAGTGGACTATTTTAATAGTACTCTTATTAACATCTTTGATTTAGTAGCCACCATAAGAACAATTAGAGCTAAACTACACTATGCTCCATGGCTTAGTAAGTCCACTAGAGCTCTATAAAAGTCCAGAGATAAGGCTTGGAAAACCTGGAAGAAAGACAACACAAGTCTTTCCGAACAAAACTATCAACACCTTAGGAATAAGGTCAAACAACAGACAAAGCATGATAAACAGAACTACTACCTAAACATCCAAAACAAATAATCCAACAACCCACAAAAGTTTTGGCATGCAATTAACTCCCTACTAAAACCGGGTAAAGCCACCACACTAGCTCCCACCTCAACCTCCACAAACACAGATAACGATATAGCCTCCAAATTCAACCAACACTTTACTAAATCCATTAAATCTCTATCTACTCAACTATCCAAAAATAGCTACTCATCCATGTCAACAGCTCCTAACAACTCATCTTCCTTTACTTTCTCATCTGTCCCAAACTCTACAATAAAAAAACACCTCTTAAAACTTAAACCCACTACTCTGGCAGCAGATGGTTTACCAGCACATTTCCTAAAAATGGCTGCCGACTCCATATCCTACCCAGTCTCAATCCTTATCAACCACTCTATACAGGAATCCTACATCCCTCGAATCTCCTACATTATTCCCCTTCATAAGGGTGGAAACTCTTATGATTTCTCAAACTACTGCCCCATTGCCATTCTGTCTCCTTTATCAAAGATACTAGAGAAATGCATACAATCTCAAGTTATGCATTTCCTAAACTCAAACAATCTCCTCTCCCCTACACAACATGGCTTCCACCCACACCACAGCACAACCACCGCCCTCCTTCACAAACCTGGTTAACCAACATAGAAATAACAACAGATTTGTATCTGCTATATTCCTTGACCTCTCCAAAGCATTTGACATGGTTTCTCACTCCATACTAATAGATACTTTAACCTCTTTAGCTTTTACCCCCAACACTACTGCTTGGTTTAAAAATTACCTATTAGATCGACAACAAGCTGTCCAGTGGCAAGGAGTTTTATCACCTCTACTCCCAACTACCACTGGTGTACCCCAAGATTCCATATTGGGTCCACTACTCTTTTGTATCTTCACCAATAACCTATATACCTCTGGGTCTACTTTAATTAAACGAAAGCAGAATCTGTCAAATATGAATCCGTTGACACATAAAGAGCGAAACGCGGAATCGTCGAATGCACTAAATAGCGAAATCAGAAATGTCTAATTGTCATAGTTGGCCCGTCTGCGGTATAGCTTCGTCAGGTAAGTGTGCGATAGTTACGGACCTTAGGGTTAGGGTGCGGGTTAAGCTAAGTGCATAGATAGGTAATGTATGTAAGGTTTAGTGTAGGGTTTTGTTAAGTGTATGCGTGTGGAATATTTACTTTGTGTGGGTATAGTTCTGTAGGGTAAGTGTGAAGTAGTTATGGACCTTAGGGTTAGGGAGGGGTTAAGGGTAGTACATAGATAGTTGTGTATGTGGGGTTTAGTGTAGGGTTACAAGTGGGGTTTTGGTGCTTTAATTTAGGGTTAGTAGCAAGGTTTTGGTTAGTGTATGTATGTGTTTTTTGTTGTTGTGTTTGCGTAGGTAGTATGTTATGGGTGGTGGGGTTGGCCGACTATTGCGGTTTTGATGTTTAAATTTTGCGGTTTTGCGTGTTTGACGTTATCGCGTTTCGCTGTTTATGTGTCGACAGATTCGGATTCGACAGATTCCGCTTTTGTTTAATTAAAGTAGACCCATACCTCTACTCTGCAGTCCTCACTAATCCAATATACAGATGATTCTACCTTAATCTGCTCAGCCCCATATCTTACCTCCCTACAGCACCTTGCCCAGGAATCTTTTGCCCCAATAGAAAGGTGGATCACTAATATTCAACTCATTTTAAATCCTAACAAAACAAAACTATTTCTATTCACCCCAAATAAAGCAAAAACCTCTCCACTCTCCTTGTCCATCTCCTCCAATAATGGTACTGTCATTTCACCCTCTCTCCACACCAAGCTCCTTGCCGTTGAAATAGATAACAACCTCCACTTTGACATCCATATCTCTCAAACTATAAAAAAGGTACATAAAAAATGGGTTCCCTATACAGACAAAAAACTTTCTATCTGATCAGGCTAAGGTCACCCTAGCTCAAACCCACCTTCTTTCCACACTAATGTATGCAGCCCCAATTCTCACTTATGTTAGGAAATCTGACCTAGACAAACTTGAGTCCTGTTATAACAAAATTGCCAAGTTTGCTAATAATTCCCCATTCAGAACCCATGACTGCATACCTCTTAGGCAACTTAGGTGGCTTGAGCTCCCACAGCTACTAGTCTATCACCAACTTGTCATATCATACAACAACCTAAAACAACCCAACAAAACTCCCGCTCTAAGGCAATTACTGGCTAACTACACACTAAATCGTCCACTCCGCTCTGCCAGCAAATCACTCCTCTCTATTACCTCAGCTAACAGCACAGCAGGTAAAGCTCTATTTTCATACATTATAGCAAAAACTT
Organism: Protopterus annectens; assembly: GCF_019279795.1. Lineage (NCBI taxonomy): Eukaryota > Metazoa > Chordata > Ceratodontiformes > Protopteridae > Protopterus > Protopterus annectens. The sequence continues at coordinate 375,034,596 of NC_056741.1, forward strand.
GGAATAATCTCCCTACATCCGTGACTTCTGCATCAAATGCCACACAATTCAAAAACTCCCTTAAGGCCCATCTTATAAGTTCTTGGCTCTGTCCATGTGTCACATAGTCCTAAAACCACACTTTCTCTTTTTCTCTCATAATACATTCCCCAGTAAGCATGGGTCTTAACAAATGGTACCCCTTGACAAACATGAACTTGTTGTAATCTCTGTCTGTTTCTTACTATAAACAGAATGTACATATGTAAATATTGCTGATTTGAATTGTCTGTACTGTTTTCTTTTTCTCACTAGATATTACTAGTATAACAAATGTTTTTTTACACTATGTATAATATCATTATTGTTGTTATTTGTTGTTTTGAATTAAGTGGAGCTTTTCTTCCCGCCGGGCCTCTGCTGAAAATGGACCTCGTCCAGTTACACCATCCTGGTTAACAAATGTAAAACAAAATAAATAAATAATAATAAAGTAATCCTTTCAATGTGCATATATTGCACATATGCTTGGTCCAATTATACAGAATAAGTTAACAACAGTGCATTTATGCCACTTTTGTTAAAATTAAATGATGTAATATTTTTAAAGTATTTATTACTTGTGGTATTTGAACCCACAATGTCTGATGACAGTATTAGGCTTGACTCCTATAGTTGGCTTGTGCTACAGAATGAAGCACGCATGCTTGCTTTTACGGTTAGGATATGCATGCTTATTTTGCTACAAATGTATACTAGAGCAATATTTTAGGTAAAATAATAGTTTTGTTGTGCTGCATACATACCCCTTGCTTCCCTCAGTCTGTCTAGATGCTCAACATGGCCATCTCTATTCACCATAATCTTTTGTTTGGCTGTAAAATAAAGAGAAAGGAACAAGGGAATAGCATTATGCATACCGGCTTTCTATTTACTACACATTGTCTTTATCGGTATACATACACAACTATGGGATGTCAGCAGTCCCGAACTCATCCAGCCACTGGTCAAGTGTATCCCTCTTGCATCTTTTCAGGTCATTAAAGTGATGTCTACACTGTTTGCCAGTGTCTGGAATGCCAATCACACTGGAGACAGCCTTGGCCAGACTATTCCATGTTGCAGACTTGTACTGGGAGCCAGTATAGTCCCCCTGCAAGAGCCTTCAGCTGTGGCACTTTACAAGGAGTTCAGTGATGATTCTGGACTCCTCAACACCCAACAATGTACACCCTAAATTGGGCACCTTCCATTCTACCACCAGACATGTCAGACCAGGGAAAACAGCAATAGTTAAAAATGTTTTCCCACCAATACTTGTTATTGTGTTTACTGATAGTGTGAAAACCCAAACAATGATGCCAATTGCATTTGCACAATGGTAAGCAGAGATGAGCAGTGCCAAATAGAAAGGAAAGCAGGTTTTGAAATTGGAAGGTTAATCTGACAACTGGCATTAGTTTGAGAATTGTTTGCTGCTGGAAGTTGGAACTTTTAGGTGATTTAACTTTGCAGACATGTAAATGTTATGACCTGACACATTTTTTGTCTGGCTTTACACACTGATAAATTAATTTTGACAATGTGGGATTCAAACCTATGTATAAGAGACAAAACATTTTCTTCCCAATGGTGATTTTTCATCCTTGCCACAGAAGAAATGCTTCTCAGCCATACTAATTATTTACATATAAATACATATAACAGACTGAGGGGTTAACCATATTTGTGTGTGACCTGACAAGGTCCTGGATTATACATCTCTGTATGCATGCGTATTATTAAAGTCTGAAGACCATCCAAGGCCAGAGAACAAAATTTTGATTATAGACACATATTAGTCAGTATACCCTCATTCACACAAATAATTCATATGAGTTTATTAAATTAATTGTATAGCCCTTAAACGTGGAGGTGTGTCATAAGTTATTTTCATGTCAATTTTAACATAAAGTAAAATGGAAAAACAGTAACAATGTTTGGAATTTGCTGTATTAGAACCCAGGATCACCTGCTGCCCCAGGAACAGTTAAAAAAACAATTGGATATTGTCATAGTCATTATTAACTTCAGTACGTTAACAGCTGGGCCAAGCTGCTAAGCATGTTTGCACAGTGCACAACATACTTGTTAGAATGTATCCATTTTGAATCATAACAAAATACCAGGAACAAGTGCAAATAAATAAAACCAAATAAAATAAAAGAAGCGGTTCAAGCACACAAAAACTGGCTCACTGACACAATAATTTATTAAAATAACAAGTTGACACAAGCGCTTTTGCCCTGCTACAATGCAGGGCTTTATCAAGTTGATAAAGCCCTGAATTGTAGCACGGTGAAAGCGCTTGTGACGACTTGTTATTTTAATAAATTATTGTGTCATTGAGCCAGTTTTTGTGTGTCCAAACTGTTTCTTTTATTTTATTATGTATCCATTTTGAAATTGTATAATGTCTGATTCCTGTCTGCAGGTGTTCTAGACCTACATGTGTTGGGAAAGTTTGTTAGCCGCAGCAGAATGCCACTTAGGACATTTACGATGAAAAGCAAAAAAATGCAACAATGCATCCTTTTTGAAATCAAGAATGTCTGCATCCTGTCTACAGGCATTCTGTCTGCTTTGTGTGTGGACCATTAGTCCAGGCTTGCATGACAGTACTTGACACACAAACGTGACAAACAAAGCTAAACTTGTTTTATCTATGTGAGCAGTGTTTCTTAGGTTTCATCCTTAAAAGACAAATGTGGGACTTGAACTGTAATCTACAAATAGTATATACTGTGTGGATCACCATATTTATGAACACATGATTCATGGGTGTAGTTTATGTATTGGAGAATTACATTACATGACATTTACTGTATTTATCTATTTCCTGTATTTGCGCTAAGCTGTGCACCATACAAATACTGGTATTAAAATATATACATATATATATATATATATATATATATATATATATATATATATACACACACACACATAGGTCTACTTGAGATTACCAAAATCTGAGTAGACAGACATTTAAAACAGCGAGCCGAAAAGCTTGACTTTTCACATGAATGAAACTGCAGAATGCCGACTTCTGAATGCTCAACAGTCCAAGTTAAGCGGAACAGGAAATCCGCTCTTGTGGATGTTGTAGTGCGATCTCAGAGTTGGTATCTATAAGTAGCAGGGGTTTTGGGGGTGCAGCCCCTCATGGGGGAGGTGGGATGCCAGGGACATAGCCCCCCTGCAAAAATGGGAAAAGTACAGGTTTGTATGTAAGGTTTTGGTTATAGTGTATTTTATGTGTTAATGCTAAGGGTTTAGATTGGTTTATATGGTGGGTAGGGTGTGGATGAAGGGAAGTAGATAGTTGTATTTAGAATGATGTGTTTTTTCTTTTATATGTTGTTTGTGTGTTGTGTTTGTACATTGTAGTGAAGTTTGTCTGGATTTTGTAGTGTCAGGATTGTCTGTGTTGGGTATGTAAGGTGTCGTTTTTTTGTAGTGTTGGTGTTGCGGGCTCGGTGTTTAAATGTAGTAGACCCATATATATATATATATATATATATATATATATATATATATACATATATATATATATATATATATATATATATATATATATATATATATATATATACATATATATATATATATATGTGTGTGTATATATGTATATATATATATATATATATATATATATATATATATATATATGTAAAATAACAGTACAAAATAAATGTTAGTACACATGGAAGATTTTTACATAAGTCTGGATTTGAATTCTCACACCAATAAACCAACAAAACACAGTAAGGGTGTCTTAAAACTCTTTGCCACAGAAACAACTTTGCAGCAGGAATGAAAGTCATTGTGCATACAAGCAAGTACAAATTATCCACAGTATTAACAAGTCATATGGCAATTGTGTACTTCTGAGTTGTTTGTACATGTGTTAATTTCAGATGTAGTGCAATGAGTTTTCATACAACCATTTATGACTATTGTTTGCAGAAATGCAACCGGTCTTACCTATGTATGATGTTCATTCTTCTCTTATCTGAGCAGTAATCTAAGACTTGCAGTCTTTAAGGCATTTTGTATCATTGTCTTTAAAATGTGTGAGAATATTAAATTACTAAGGACATATGATCAGGTGTGTCATAGGGCTACTGACATGATTTATTTGGCCCAGAGGAGAGTAGCTAAAGTGACATGTGTTAATTTCAGATGTAGTGCAATGAGTTTTCATGCAAACATTTATGACCATTGTTTGTAGAAATGCAACCGGTCTTACCTTTGTATTATGTTCATTATTCTCTTATCTGAGCAGTACTCTGAGACTTGCAGTCTTTAAGGCATTTTGTATCATTGCCTTTAAAATGTGTGAGAATATTAAATTACTAAGGACATATGATCAGGTGTGTCATAGGGCCACTGACATGATTTCATTGGCCCGGAGGAGAGTAGCTAAAGTGACCTGTGGGCAGCTGGCAAACAGGGAGGATGCTATAGAGCCACCACTGACACTAAATGAAGTGTTCTTGTCCACTGTCAGGGTTCCAAAGAGCTCAGTGGAAAGTGCAGAACAGCATGTGATTGATGTTGGTACTGCTGTTTCAGAGAGGACAAGTATGCCCCAGAAGGAGTTTCCAGGTAGACTTACCTATGTCTATTTTAAATATTTCTTATATAGTAAAATATAGAAAGCAATAGTTAAGTTGGTTTAATATTTTTTTATTGTGGGGGACTAGTTATAGGTTAATACAGTTAATAACACATTCTGGTTCATTACACATGGGCTTGGGGTGGACTTGTCATCCGAGTTTCAATTAAATATATTGTTAATGGACATTGATGAAAATATTTCAAACCTGCATAAGCTGAAACACTGCTGGTGATTCCCTGCTGGCTGAGGAAAGTAAACCTATATTTTTTGTCTGTGACTGATAGGGCTGCTTTCTCTTCCACCTACTCCATTTTGTTTTCTGTTTTAAGAAATCTGCTTGACCTGGTGTTTTTGTTCTTTGTGAGAGATAGATACTTAAATTATCTAAGCTGCATTGTCTGTTGGGTGATACTTAAAAACACAGTGAATTTCTATCTCTTTGCCATTTGCTGAAAAGATTTCAAGTCTTCATAAACTAAAGCATTGTTGATGATTTCCTGTTAGTGTTTTCCACGCAGCCTTCCTTTATTGACGTGCTTTTTAAACCTGGTTATTTTAAGCTGCCCACCCCCACTGCAAATTGAGCTTAATAATCTCCTCCTTTCTACACTGCTTTTGATAATATTGAATTATTTATTTGGCTTTCCTTGTGCTTGTATTGAAAAAGTGCATATTGCCTCTTATTGTCTGCTCTACTCATTTACTTAATCTGAATACATTTCTAGCTAGCTGTTGGATAAAGTAATGTATTCTTATACTCTAGCAAGCACAAGCACTTGTTTTTAATCAAGAGGTCAGTGGATTTTCCATCTAATGCACTGTGAGGTAGCCTGGTCTGCTTTGGTTGGGGAAACACTTCAGATTTCTGCATCAAGTAAATAAGTATGTTCCTTGTCTCTAGTGCACTTTTTAAATTGCATTGCATCTGATTACTGCATTTTTTCTGCTTTGTTGTGACTGCATATTTTCTGCACTTGTTTTCAATTGTATTTTCAGTTTAGATAGCATAGTCGTGATTCTTACCTGCTAAATCTAGCCTGTTTTTTTTTTCCACTCAAGCACTAAACCAGCCTTCTTACACTAAGAAAGGCTCCCCTGCACCCTTGTGGTAAAGAAGTGTGGATCCAGCCTTGTCTGAGCTGGGGATTTTTGAAGGAAGGCTCATTGTTTACGTTCTTATTGGTAGATTAGCTTAAACCTGTTTAATTTCACCTCTATTTAAGCCTCATTTCTGCTTGTTGCTGCACATCACACAATGTGGGTTAGTGGTGCTCTGTATAAACACAAACACCTTGAAACACAATTTTTCCCTAGACAACGGTCAGTGGAACCCTCACATGCTTGGCTGTTGCACTAAAGACAACTTAGTTGCACACTGAGCAGCATTGCCATACTTATCATCCGCAATCTTCAGTTTAACAACCCTTGATAGTCCTAGCACAAAAACTGATCTGTCTAACCCACTCCTTTCCCTAATAGCTTGATAATCCTTGCACAAAAACTTCATAATCTAGCCTACTATTTTTCCCTAATAGCTCATACAGTAAACACCTGTTATAATGTACACTTTCCCATCATTTCTCCAGCCAGGCTGATTGACATGGAAATATTGAGGCAATGTAGTAACTGCCTCATTGTATACTGACAACCATTTACTCCTACAGCAAACAAATACCCTATGTGAAAGATGTAAGTACACTATGAAAGTGGAATCACTTCTCTCATGTAACAACAAACTGGATGCCAAACAGGTTATCAGTACACACTCTTCACCTTTCACACAAACGAAAGACATGGCACATAGATCCACATATGGGGAGGTACTCACTAGAAGTCTACCAAAAGTTCAGAGACCTCCCAAACGTAAACAAACTGCACACACTGTTACACAAATAGAAACCACTACATATAAAATCATATACAAATGAGTCTCAACAAATAAGCCCCTAAGGCAAAACATCTCTAAACCAAATGCCCTGGTCATAGGCAAATGCACAGTGAGACACACAGATGTTCACCTCAGCAGGCTGGACAAGGTGATGGTCACAATCAGCTACCTGTCAGGTGGCAGGATCTATCAGATCAAGCATGCACTCAAGTCACTCAACAACAAGTACCATTATGACTCGCTCATGGTTCATGTTGGAGTGAATGACTTGAGACATACCCCTCTGTACTATATGAAGAAATACATCACTGAATTCTCAGACTGCGTCCTGGGCAGGTGTGACCCTAGCTCTAAGCAGCATTCTACCTTCTCTCAGGACATGCCAGATTATAAACAAAAAATGATTGACTTCAACAATTGGCTTAGCTTCTGGTGTCAGTCCAGGAGGATCCAGTGTCTGTCAGCTTGGGATGACACAGTCGATAGGCCATGATGCTTTGCCAGAGATGGTCTGCACCTGTCTCCTCCAGGCATTCAGATTATGACAAAGGCAATTATCTCCTCCACAGTGCTTTTTTTAAGCAACATCAAAACATTTCCGACATACCAAAATTTACCCGAGACAAACTCAAGGTTCTGCTGCTAGAAGTCTAAACATGAATCTACACTCCCTGGAAGCACTCTTCACCTTGGAAGATGATGACATCTGTGCAATCACTGAGACATGGTTCAAGGCCAAGGAGAGCACCCCAACCATGCAAGGCTACAATGCCTTCCACACATTCAGACCTCAAAATGAGTATGAAAAAAACAAAGGTGGAGGGGTATCCATCTTCATTAAAGCTAAGTACACCTCAACACTGGTCATACACAATGATTCTCTCGAACTACTCCATGTCCAATTAACTCTAGGTAAAATACCCTCCAACATCATTGCTAGTTATAGGTCCCCCACCATGAACCAAGAAAAGCACACAACCTACCCTGACTTACTGAAATCACTTTATATTCAGCCCAACACCTTAGTCATGGGTAACTTCAACTATCCTTCCATCAGCTGGGTGACATATAAAAGTGCAAGCATGCTCACCCAGAAGTTCCTAGACTTTGTTAATTCAAACGCTCTGAAACAGATAGTCTACACCCTCATCAGGGACTCAGACATAGTACTTAACAACATGGGGGGGTACTGCACTTCCCGCTGTATGATGCCTTCTCTGGTAAGGTTGGATGATAAAACAGTCTCATCCATAGTTTCATAGGTTCATAGGTAGGTACTAGGCTATCGATCCAAGGGCATATGTAAGCCTAGCCAGCAAGGTTCCATAGCTTATGCCACCCAAGAAAGTTATTTTCCTGTGCCACTGTCCAGTAAAGACACAGAAGTGATCCCCAGGGTGTATTTCCTATTTCCCATTCACTCATCAAGATTTTTCTTGAAGAGTGCTAATGAAGAACTTTGCTTGACATAGATGGGTAGCTTGTTCCAGAGTATAAGAAGTCTCTGGGACAGGAATCTATCCCTCCAGCATGTCCTGTTTATTGTGGTGACAAGGTTTAGTTCCCTAGAGCGTGTAGCTCGGAGGGATTGGGATTTCTTTAAGTGTAGCATGTCCAACAGGTCTGGGTTTGACATAGCTTTATATGTAAGGCAGAGATCACCTCGGAGCAGGTGATATGCTATGGAGTAAAGCTGGAGTTTTTTGAGGCGGTCAGTGTAGGGCATTTGTTTGAGGCCAGTAATCCTCTTTGTGAGGTACTTCTGTGGCCTTTCCAGCTGCTGCAGATGTCTTGTGAGGTACATTCCAAAAGGGGCGTTGTACTCTATAATGGGTCTAATGAGTGACGAGTAGAGGGGAACAATGACCTCTTTTTTTCCTGGATGAGAACCCTTTTATGATGAGGTGTGCCACATAGAAGGACTTCCTGACTACTGTGGCAATGTGACTATCAAAGGAGAGACTACTGTCCACCTGGGTCTCAAGGTCTCTTATCACGCATTCGGTGTTAAGTAGATTGCTGCCTATGTGGTAGTTCATGGGTACAGAGTTTTTACCAAAGGGGATGACACTGCACTTTTTGGCATTGAGCTTGAGGCCATGGCTCTGATACTAGGCATCTGTCTCCGTGAGGCCCTTCTGTAGGATGTCCACATCATTTGGTGACTTGACTATGGCTCCTAGTTTGCAGTCATCTGCGAACTTTGTTAGCCAGAGGCCTTCTGTGTTAGCCTGTACTTCAGAGAAGTAGATACCAAACAGGAGAGGTCCCAGGACAGAACCCTGTGGTACTCCATTTGTCACTGCTTTGAGGTCAGATTTGGAGTCTTGCAACTTTTACAGTGTGGGTTCTGTCAGTGAGCCAGTTGGCAACCCATCTTGTGATGTAGGGATTTATACCTAGTTTAGTGAGTTTAGCTATAATTCCAGAATGGGGCATGGTGTCGAAAGCCTTAGTGAGGTCAAGATAGGCTGTGTGAACCACCTTACCCTCATCCACGGCTTTGGTGACCACCTCAAAGAAGTCAATCAGGTTCAGGAGGCATGATCTGCCTTTCACAAACCCGAACTGGGTGGGATCCAGAGTTTGGAGGTTACCAATGTCTTTGTTTATGAGTTCCATGATGATACGTCCCATGGCCTTGCAGACCAGGCTCGTCAGACTAATAGGTCGATAGTTCCCAGGATCAGTGGTGGCTCCCCCTTTGTGGAGTGGGATAACTGTTTCTGTGCACCATTCAGTGGGCACAAAGCCTGATGTGAGGCTATTATTGAACATGGTGCTTAAGCGAGGAGCCAGTTTGTTCTGAAGTTCATGTAAAACGCAGCCTGGGATGTTTTCCAGTCCCATGGATGCTGTGTTTTTGGCTTTAGAGAGTGCAGCTTTTACCTGCGTAGTTGTGATTACAGGGACTCTGCATTCTTCCTGTATAGATATTGGCCCTTTAGGGGGTGAGAGGGGGGTAACGTTAGCACTGAACCTATCTGCCAGGATGTTGGCAATATCAGTTGGTTCTGTAATTTTTGTGCCTCTGTGCTGTAACTCAGAGCAGATCTGGGTGTTGCCATCGAGATTCTTGACATAGCTACAGAATACTTTGTGGTTGTCTTTGGATTTAGTGGCGATTTTGTTTTCGTAGCTAGCTTTGTAGGATCTTATAAGGGATCTCTGCTTCATACTGAGGCTGACCAGGGAGCTCCTCCACTCATGGGATTTTACTCTAGTTTGCAACAGTTTCTTCCTTCTGTTGTACAGTTTGTTTATGGCAGGGGACCACCAGATTGTCTTCCTTTTTTTGGAGGCTAGCATCTTGGTTCTGTTTGGGATAGCACGATCCATGCACTCTTGTAAGTGCTTATAGAGTGCATTTGTGTAGGAAATGCAACAATTGGACCTGACACACCCACAGAAGCAAAAAAACTGAAAAACTTTTCCAAAGCTAACTTCAGACTACTGAGCGATGATATAAAAAGTTTTATACCCCCCTCCCACATTCACAGACAATGACTCATGTAAAGGTGTACTCAGATGCCCTGTACAAATACTTAAGCAGCTGTATAGACTCAGCTGTACCTGACCGGCAAAACCAGGTCCTTTTGAAAAAAAAGCCAGCCTGGTGGTCCTCAAGTTTAAACAGGTTATATAACAAGAGGAAGAAACTAATGTCTAGCTATAAGAGGGAACTGACTCATCAGAAGAAACCAATGTCTAACAATAACAAGGAACTGAGGCAGCAGAGGAAGAATTCCTTCCTCAGCTTGAACAAGCAAATCAGAAATCTCGTGAAATCCTCCAAAGCTAAGTATGAAGCTAAAATAGTATCCCTAGCTAAGGATAATCATAAGGCATTCTTTAATTATGTTTGAAACCTAAAAAGGAATGCCCAGCTTGGTGCAGAATTGGGAATAGATAGTACCACTCATACTGCACTGGAAGAAATCACCAACCTGCTAGCTGACAGATTTGGTGCAAACATCACCCCTGGCCCCACTGGCGATACCCCAAAGCATACCCAACACTAGTCTTCTGCCTAGTATCTCTAGAGATCAGGTCTTATCTGTGCTCTCCAAGGCCAAAAACACGGCCTCAGTGGGACCAGATAACATCTCAGGATGCTTATTAAGCAATCTAAAACAGGATCTAGCAGACCCACTTAGTGCTGTCACCTGAGAACTGGCTTTGTTCCAGTAGAGTGGAGAACAGCAACAGTAATCCCCCTGCACAAAGAGGGCCATAAACGGATCCTAAGAACTATAGACTCATAGGTCTAACAAGCCTCATCTGCAAGGCCATGGAAAAAATCATCATGCGCCTTAACAACAAGGACATAGGCAACCTTCAAACTCTAGACCCAACCCAGTTTGGTTTCATTAAGGGTAGATTGTGCTTATTAAACCTGGTGGACTTCTTCAAGAAAGTCAGCAAAGGTAAGACAGTGCATACTGCCTATCTTGACCTGGCCAGGGCTTTTGACACAATCACCCACTCAGGTGTCATTGAAAAACCCTCTCAGTTAGGGATTGCTTACCAACAATGTATAAACTATACACTGGAATCAATGCCAACAGAGTTTATAGTCATTTAGAAGAAAACCCAATTATGGCAATAGAACAAAAGGGCAATAAAAGAAAGTCATAATGAACAAATGATCATTTGTTGTTAAATAGTCATAGTGCAGAACTGTAAAAAAGAGAAGAATCTAAGTATGGCTTGGATTGACTACAAAACAGCATTTGATAGTTTCCCACATTTATGGATAAAAGAGTGTTTAAAAATGTATAAGATACACCCTACACTGATCGACTACATTACAGTGACCATGAAACAGTGGCAAACCACTTTGCAAATAAGCCATGATAAATGACAAATTATTATCCCGGGGATAAAAATTCAAAAGGTGATATTCCAGGGTGACTCTGTCACTGCTGCTGTTCTGTCTTGCCCTTAACCCATTAAGTTGTCTACTTAACATCTTAGGCCATGACTATAATTTGGCTCCAAGAAAACAACAAAGTGTAAAGACTTCTCATCTTCTCTTTGTCAATGATTTGAAAATGTATAGCTCACCAGATTACGAACGGAAAACATAACTGCAAGTTATCAAAACTTTTTCAGATGATATTAGAATGTCATTTGATCTTGATAAATGTGCAAAATCAACCTGTAATGTAGGAAAACTTCAATACCAAGAAAAAGTCAGTTTGGGACAAGAATATGATATAAAAGAACTTGAGCAAGAGGGAGTGTATAAATATTTGGGAATTGATGAAGGATCAACAATAAAACATGAACAAATGTGAATAACATTTAGTAAGGAATACTTTAGAAAACTTAAATTAATCCTGAAAACAGCACAGATATATAGGAACAAAATTCAGGCTATAAACCAGTTTACTATTCCTGTCCTAACTTACAGTTTTGGAGTGATTGTCTAGCCCCAAAATGTGTTGGATAGATTAGACAGGAAAACAAGAAGGGTGCTTCATGCTTGCCAAATGATTTATAAAAATCAGTGCATACCAAGATTTATATATTCCTCGTTCTGAAAAGGGTATGGGTCTCCATAAAATTGGTTACATGTATACATCTGCAATCGTGGGACTGCACACATATCTGCTGACCTCAAAAGACCCAAATGTAGTGAAAGTTTTGAAACATGAGGAGAATAAATCTAAGATGACTTCTCTGCTTAGTCTAGCAGAAGCATATCAACATCAAGCAGGAATGGAAATCAAACCAGAAGAAGATAAAAATCAGGCAGCAACTGAATGTGCCAAAAACTAAAAGAAAGAATATAAGGTGAAGGACCAGATGAGAAGGCAAGAAATGTGGAAAATGCATAAATACATTTGCAAGTATAGAAAACTTCTGGAAGAACCTTATGTTGATCAGGATCGAATGCAGGAATGGTTAAGGAGAGGCGAATTCAAACCAAGAGATGAAAGGTTAATATTGGTGGTCCAAGATAGTGTGCTACATAAACATTGGTTTACAAAGTCCATTGAACATGTGGGAGAAACAGACAAATCAAGGTTTTGTAAAACAGAATTGGAAACAGCTGTCCACCTCGTTGTTGGTTGTGACATATTAATGGCAGAAGGGCTGTATACTAAAAGGCATAATAATGTGGCAAGACTGTTGCACTGGGGATTGTGCAAATATTATGGCACTGAAGTGGCTGAAAAACACTGGAAACATGAGCCACAAAGCATCATAGAAAATGATGAAGTCTACATCACATGGCATCACCCATTACCAACAGTTGAAACGACAGATGCTAGAAAAACGGATATAGTGGTCCATGAAAAGAAGACAAAAGTAGCATTGATCATTGAAATTACTACAGCCAGTAACTACATTGTCTTGCATACAGAGAGACACAAAGTCATAAAATATCAGGATTTGCAGGCAGAAATAAGAGCAATGTGGAAGAAAGGCACTCAGACAGTTCCAATAGTAGTAGGAACAAAGAGTCTTATAAAAAAGAATCTACAATCGTATTTAGATTTGTTACCAATACATGTAACCCCCCTACGAATTGCAGAAGGAGTCATTACTGGGCACAGTTGCCAGACTATTTATATTTCGTACATTACAGGTCATATTTATTATCTAGGATATGTATAGACTTACCTATTTTAATATATTTACACCATTTACAGCATTCACATTTGTACATGCCACTATAAGGTGAAAATTCATGTAATGTTTGGTTCTCTAAAAGACATTTGATGTTCATACCTCTCCTAAAGGTAAATCTTGGGCGTTCACCAACAATTTTCTGAATGTTCTCATCCTCAATTAGGAAGCCCCAATTTTTATATAGAATAAACCTAATAATAGAGGAATCTAGAGTATATGTGGTAATAAAACTCAATCTATCATTATTACTCAATCTATCATTATTAGGTTCTACACTATTGTTATTAATAGAATTAATAGATACATCAATTGATGTTTGATCTAGAACATCATGTACACTGAGGTTAGAATGGCATTCTAAAATTGTAAGATCTGAATTCAGCAATTGGTTTCCACATGTTTCATTCAATAGTGGCTTAACCCAACCTCTTACCCTTTTCTGATAAACCTCATCAACAAGTTCATTCAACCAATATTCAGGATACCCACGTTTCAAAAACATAATTTTCAAATTGTTGCATTCATCAACAAAATCTGATTCCAACGAAACCATTCTAGCTGCCCTTACTAATTGGCCTTTAAATACAGCTTTTTTCTGAAATTCTGGATGGCAGCTATTAAAATGTAAAAAGGTGTTGGAATAAGTGGGTTTCCTATATATTTTTGATTGAAATCTACAGTTAGAATGGTCTTTAATTATATCCACATCTAAATAAGAAATTCTTTCAGTGTGGAAGTCCCATGTAAACTTCAGGAATTCAGTATAATTCATTATTTCTTCCATGAAAGATTTAACAGATTGCCATCACCAAATCACTTGAAAGTTTTAAAGACACAATACAGTAAAAATACTGATACATAAATATTCACTTAACAGGAATGTTCTATTGATGGATATAATTTCATAATAACCCTAAACATAAAAAATATATATATGTATATATATATATATATATATATATATATATATATATATATATATATACACATATATATATATATACAATTTAAACTATAAGGTAAAGTATGTATATATATATATGTAAATCTCACATGCAAATACAAATCCTGTGTAATATCTATTTATTTCAAAATGGGCAAATGTAAGCCCATTATCTCATAAGTGCTTTCATTTTTAGAATACTGCCTATAGAAACAGAATCGTTTAAACCTGGATGGACCATGGCATTCAATTTTAACTGCCATAAAAGTTCTTTTTCTTCTAATTTGAGTGAAGTAGGTCCAACCCTCTTATTTTCACATATGCTATCAATAATCATGAACTCAAATTTATGACTTGGATTGTAATGTATGTGGTTTGCTAAGGCGTTATTCAAATTAGCCTTCCCAACTGCATAAAGATGTTCGTAAATTCGGTTTTTCAGGGGTCTATCTGTCTCTATGGAGAGGGGATGAACAATCTGTTAAATCTTTCATGGAAGAAATAATGAATTATACTGAATTCCTGAAGTTTACATGGGACTTCCACACTGAAAGAATTTCTTATTTAGATGTGGATATAATTAAAGACCGTTCTAACTGTAGATTTCAATCAAAAATATATAGGAAACCCACTTATTCCAACACCTTTTTACATTTTAATAGCTGCCATCCAGAATTTCAGAAAAAAGCTGTATTTAAAGGCCAATTAGTAAGGGCAGCTAGAATGGTTTCGTTGGAATCAGATTTTGTTGATGAATGCAACAATTTGAAAATTATGTTTTTGAAACGTGGGTATCCTGAATATTGGTTGAATGAACTTGTTGATGAGGTTTATCAGAAAAGGGTAAGAGGTTGGGTTAAGCCACTATTGAATGAAATATGTGGAAACCAATTGCTGAATTCAGATGTTACAATTTTAGAATGCCATTCTAACCTCAGTGTACATGATGTTCTAGATCAAACATCAATTGATGTATCTATTAATTCTATTAATAACAATAGTGTAGAACCTAATAATGATAGATTGAGTAATAATGATAGATTGAGTTTTATTACCACATATACTCTAGATTCCTCTATTATTAGGTTTATTCTATATAAAAATTGGGGCTTCCTAATTGAGGATGAGAACATTCAGAAAATTGTTGGTGAACGCCCAAGATTTACCTTTAGGAGAGGTATGAACATCAAATGTCTTTTAGAGAACCAAACATTACATGAATTTTCACCTTATAGTGGCATGTACAAATGTGAATGCTGTAAATGGTGTAAATATATTAAAATAGGTAAGTCTATACATATCCTAGATAATAAATATGACATACTAGGTAAATTTAATTGTAATTCTAAAGGGGTCGTATATATTGGTGTTTGTAAATTTTGCAACGCTTTTTATGTTGGAAAAACAGATCGACCCCTGAAAAACAGAATTTACAAACATCTTTATGCAGTTGGGAAGGCTAATTTGAATAATGCCTTAGCAAAACACATACATTACAATCCAAGTCATAAATTCGAGTTCATGATTATTGATAGCGTATGTAAAAATAAGAGGGGTGGACCAACTTCACTCAACTTAGAAGAAAAATAACTTTTATGGCAGTTAAAATTGAATGCCATGGTCCATCCAGGTTTAAACGATTCTGTTTCTATAGGCAGTATTCTAAAAATGAAAGCACTTATGAGATAATGGGCTTACATTTGCCCATTTTGAAATAAATAGATATTACACAGGATTTGTATTTGCATGTGAGATTTACATATATATACATACTTTACCTTATAGTTTAAATTTTATATATATATATATGTGTATATATATATATATATATATATATATATATATATATATATATATATATATACATATATATATTTTTTATGTTTAGGGTTATTATGAAATTATATCCATCAATAGAACATTCCTGTTAAGTGAATATTTATGTATCAGTATTTTTACTGTATTGTGTCTTTAAAACTTTCAAGTGATTTGGTGATGGCACTGTTTAAAATTGTATATAAGTGAAGTATTTTAAATTGAATTTGTCTAATGAAGTTTACCTATGAGAAGTAAACGAAAGCGCTAACAAAATATTGTGATTGGGTGTTCATTTTTTCATTTTTTGTGTTTATTTTGAAACAATACTAATTTCATGAACTTTAATCAAACCTTGACTTAGGAATGGGATGCATTCCACTCATGGTATTAGAAACCCAAAGGATTTGGAGAAATTAAAATTAGGGAATGAACTTTATATCACTAGATGGGTATCCTGTTGGTTCACTGACAGAACACATACTGTCAAAGTTGGTGACTCGACCTCGAACAGTAGACCCATCACCAGTGGCGTACCACAAGGTTCTGTGCTGAGTCCTTTACTATTCAGAATCTACTTCTCTGAAGTCCAGACAACGTTTGATAGACTTTGACTTACCAAGTTCACTGATGATTGCATATTGTGTGCAATCATTGAGTCCCCAGTGATGTTAACATACTACAGGAAGGGGTAACACAGACAAATGACTGGTGCCAAAGCCATGGTCTAAAACTAAATGCAAAAAAGTGCATTATTATTCCCCTTGGCAAAGTAGAATTCCCCACTAACTACAGTATTTACAATACCTTCCTAAGATCAAACCCAATGGTGCAAGACCTAGAAACACAGGTAGATAGCAATATGAACTTCAATAACCAAGTTTCCTCTGTTTAGGGCCATCATAGAGGTGCAGGCACACTCCAATAAGGCTTTTGAGGAAATGCTTAGGGTTGTAGATGTGGCACAGGCTGGCATGCATGACTGCCTCCACTGTGTTGCCGATTCAATGGATTGGATGAATGACACATTAAAATGAGTGATGTCTATGATGCAACATCTGCTGGGAGGGACACGGCATTCATGTGACATAGGGTCAGCCACATCATCTGATGTTAGCCAATGTGGCCATGCCCGATCATGCTCCTGTAGTGGCATTACTTCCACTTCTCCATCAGTGGTTGAGATGTCTGCACCAAGACATGGCAGGCCATAGGGTCATGGTCCTGGGCATACTCATGTGGACAGTTTGTCCAGCAGACTTCAGTCATGTTCAGGTAGCAGCAATGTAGTGCAACGTCTGACAGAGCCAGTTCTCAGGGTAGGGAACAACGACGATAAACTGTCACCTCTAGCATGCACAGCTTACACCTGTCTGACATACCAGGATGCAGAGCTAGCACAGTGCTTGGCTGTCTTCTTGCAGACACTCACACATCATTTTCACCTGAATTGCCCATACAGACACACACACATAACAGTTACATAGGTCAGTAGTGAGGCTTAAAGCTCATTCTGTCTCAGTGACCATTTGATACTTTATCCAAATGTCTGCCTGTTTCTCTTTCTTACTGTAGAACAGTGACTATGTTCTGTTGTTTTGTACCTTGACAGCCACTGTAGTTAAGGCAGTAGGTGGGGGTGATGCTAAGCAAGTCTTGGATGGGCATGCAGATGGATTTATGTTAGTGTACAATAAACGGCTGATAACTTGCAATCTCTGATCCACTTGTCATTCAACATGGTGTCAGAAGTCATCAGCAACTAAGTCTCCTCAAAGTGCAACAAGTGACTGAAGTGCAAAAGGTAAATGCATATACACTGACAGCATGGCAGAAGGATTTCATACACCTGAACCGCTGGTGTTTGATGGCAATGTCATGGAGAATTGGTATGTGTTTGCACAAGAATGTGATATTTTCATAGCGGCTACACATTCAGACAAAGATGCATGTACATGAGCATTTATACTTCTCAATTTGGCAGGCTTGGAGGCTATCCTTTGAGAATGTTCTTTTGTTTATGCACCCAATTATGCAGGATAGGGAGAAAACCACCATGTCATTGCTCAAGCTGAAATGAGTGAAGATCCAGAATGCTTAATACGTAAATTCTAACAACTGTGTAACTCCCAGATGAATATAACAATGGAGAGTCATAAATTCAATACAAGAAATCAAAAGCCTGGTGAAACTATTGAAGCATATGTTACTGATTTAAGAAATAAAGCAAAGACATGCAGATTTAGGGATCTACAAAATGATTTAAGTAAGGACCGCATTAATAAGCATACAGTGAGGAAAATTCTACTACATGATAGTGAATTAACATTGAACAAAGCTATTGAAATTTGCCAGATACATGAAATCACAGAAAAACATACTACTATGCTTGTTGTATCTGCTGCTGAAGATGTCAACAATGTGCAACAAAAAAATAAGACAATATGGCCTCATAAGTATAAACTAAGGAGCTATGCCACACCACCTCCCATTGTTAGTTGTCGCAATTGTGGAGACAGTCACGAACCTAAATGAGAAAAGTGCTTAGCCTATAGTCAGCAGTATCACATATGCAAAAAGTGGACTCCTTTTAAAAAGTTCTGCAAATCAACATAGACTCATAATAAATGTTGTCCGAAGAAGACCGTGGATCAAATTGAGACTGTAGCAGACCCTGACGACAGTGATTAAACCTTTTATGTGAATGGTATTTCTGTGGTCGGCAAAACAGTTGATACAGTGAATTCCCACTTGTCAGCAAAGAGTGAAATGTTTTGCACTGTACAAATTAATGGGAAAACAGTATAGCTTAAGGTAGACACTGGATCCAAATGTAATGTCATGTCAGCAAAAGTTAAACAAAAGTAAAAGCTGGAGAGAACCTTGACTCAACAATGAGCACAAAACTAGTTGTTTACGGTGGCGAAGAAATTCAGACAGATGGCATTGTAGTTCTTTCTTGCCACTCTGAAAGTGACACCTATGATTTACAATTCTACATAGTCAGAAGAGATGTACATTCATCACTAGACCTAGAATACAGCCTAAAAATGGGATTGATTTCACTGAATAAAGTTCATCATCTAAACACAATTAAAAATGAGTTTTTCACAACATATTTTTAAAGATTAAATTGATAAGCATCCAGTTACATATCCCATGAAGCTGAACCATGAAGTAAATTTAGACCTGCATGTAAGATCCTGGTAGCAATACAAAGTAAAGTAAAAGCAGAATTAAACAAGATGGTAAATTTAGGTGTTCTTACTCCTGTGGCAGAGCCTACTGAATGGTTGCTGCCGACAAGAAAAGCACAGATGACTTTCAGATATACATTGATCCTAGAGACTTAAATAAAGCCCTTAAACACCCTCATCACCCAATGTGCATAGTAGAGGAAGTAGCAGCACTAATGCCAAATTTGACCGTTTTCTCAGTTTTAGATGCCAAGAACTCCTTTTGGCAAATCTCGGTGGATCACACCATTTGGGAGATTCAGGTTTTTGATGATATCTTTTGGGATCAGTTCATCCAGAGAGGCATTCCAACATGCCATGGAACCAATATTTGCTGGATATTCTTGTGCCATTATTGTGGATGACATTATTGTTCAAGGGCAATGGAGAAAAGGAACATAACAGAAATCTCAGGAAAGTTCTAGACCATGCAAGTGAGGTCAATCTCAAGCTAAATCCTTTAAAATGTAAATTTAAACTGAAAGAAGTCACCTACGCTGGTCACATGTTCACACGTTCAGGGCTACAGTCAGATTCTTCAAAGATAACAGCAATCAGTGATATGCCAGTCCCAGAGAATATTACATCTCAACAGCATTTCCTGGGTATGATTAACTACTTAAGAAAATTCATCCCAAACCTTAGTGAGCTTTCTACACCATTGTGTGAGTTGACACTTAAAAATACAAAGTGGTCTTGGTTTGAACAGTACCAAGAGGCATTTGATACTATAAAATACAGAATTGCCAGTCCACCCACACTGAGATGCTATGACATCCATAAGCCTGGGACACTTACCTGTGATGCCTCTTGGTATGGACTTGCTGCAGCATGTCTTCAAGAGGGCATTCCAGTTGCATAAGCATCCCATATCCTGACTCAAACAGAGATGGACTATGCACAAATAGAAAAAGAACTTCTTGTTGTGTTTGCATTCTCCAGATTCAATGACAATATATACAGAAGGCCAATCCAGACTGAAACAGATCACCAGCCACTAGTAACAATTTTGAACAAGCCGATACATACAGCCCCAGCAAGATTGCAACACATGATGTTAAAGCTGCAAAAATAGAACTTTAGCATTGTCTAAGCAAAAGGTAAACATGTATCTTGCTGAGCTTGTCACTTGCACCCAGAAAGACAACAGAACAACACAAAAATGAAACAGCTGATTTTGAAGTCATGGAAGTCAAGCACATTTCATCATCATCACAGCTTGAAGAGTTAAGAAACCGCACTGCTACAGTCCAGTTCTTCAAAAACTGACTAATATTATCAACCAAGGCTGGCCAACATGTCAAGTAAGTCTGCGACTTGAAATTTAGCAGTATTTACCATTCAGGGATGAGCTCATTGTGGAAGATGGCATCATTATAAAAGGCCCAAAAGTAGTAGTTCTTAAATCATTTCAAAAGGACTATATAAAAATTCTGCACAGAGGCCACCCAGTTACAGAGTCAACTAAATATAGGGCAAGAGACATTGTGTCGTGACCCTCAGTTAAAGATATTGAAAGAGAGACATTTTCATGTTCAGTTTGCAACAGTAACAAACATCAGCAAAAAGAACCTCTTCACCTACACCCAATCCTTGTTTTACCATGGTCAACAGTAGCAGTAGATATTTTTGAGTGGAACGGTCAACATTACCTGGTGCTAGTTGATTCATACTCCGGATGGTTTGAAATTGACTTACTAAGGTCTATTAGTTGATAGACGACACATGTTCGCATAAGTCAGTGCTGTCACATCTTGATGTAATTGTTGCAAAAATCACCCACTTTATACTTAAGTAAGAGTATGCAATGATATGCCATTCATTTGTATTCTTAGACATTTGTTTTTCTAGTCCAACCAGGTTCAACACTTTCTTTGGAAATCCAGCAGATGCAAGAGTTCAGGGCTGACTCTGTCTGACACTAGCAATACACAGCCATTAGATGGGTAAGTAAAGGTTGTGAGTGTAGCCTGGCATCAATGTTACTGTAAGTATTACTGTAGGATGAAGGTTTTAGTCCCTTACATGGTGGGTGGGTGTGCTATATATTGCCTCTTGGCCAGTGCAAGGCAATATTATGCAAGTCTACATCTGGCTACATCCACAGAGGCTGCTGGTTTCCCCTCTGACTCCTCACCTGCATGTGGCTGTGGTAACCTTGCTTATGGAGCTAGGATGTGTGGCCCTTTCCCTTGCAGTTCCTGCTGAAGCTGTTTACTCAGGATAATGTTGTGAGCATGGCACAGATGGTGAATATTTCAGCACATGTATGGGGTTGTACTGCAGGGTTCTCCCAAATGTATCTAGGCACCAGAACCATGAATTTAGCAACCCAAACACATGCTCTATATTTCTTGTTTGAGTGTGTGCCTCATTATAACATTCTTCTGTTGGTGTGTGTGCATTTCTGATGGCTGTCATCAGCCACAGTTCCAGTGAATAACCTGCGGCCCCCAGTAAATGATATGGGATATACCCCTAGTAAATCATCTAATACAGTTGACAGTTGTGCCAGATATGTGAGTTGTGGTAACTGCCTGGGTTGCCAGCAGACACATTCAGGATGATTCCCTTAGCTTTACACATGACCTGGCAGTTAATGGAGTGGTAGCTCTTTTTATTTATGTACACCCTTCCTTGTTCTCTGGGTGGTGCTTTGATTTCTGCGTGTGTACAGTCTATGACACCAAGGAATTCAGGGTAGGGTGCTACAGGATAGAACTCCTGCCTAGTTCTGGCTCTGTCCTCAGGTGTACGGGGAAAATATAGGTACTCATTGGCATGTTGCAGCATAGCATTCAGGAAATGATGGAGGATCCTTGATGCTGATGCCTGTGACACCCCCAGCATTTCTCCTGTTGGTCTCTGGAAGGTTCTGTAGCTAAAATTCTAAGTGCTACACATAAGTAAGTCACCACTGGTATTCATTCACCTTGGTTTGCCTTTGCTCTCATTTGAGGATGACAGAGGTTGCATAGTTTGTGCAGTTTGTCTCTACCTACTCTGTAGCTCTCTATAATTTCCACCTCTGCAGATTATGAAAAGGTAAACAGGCTCTAAAAACCCTTCTGTTTCTTGGCTGTGGTCTATTAGCAGCACCAGCAGCATAGACATGGGCCTGCTGCACATACACATGAATAAGAGGAACAGCAGCCCCTAACATTCTTTTCATGTAGCGTAGTTTCCATGGCTGTATTCCAATAGATTTTGGACTTCACAGGGAAAACCAGCACTGAGTCTACATGGTTGTTTTATAGCTTGCAGAATAGCCCCTGCATCTCGGATTGGTTAACTAGCATAAACTTCAGCTGCTTATGCTGTAATTAGCATGCCAAGATATTTACCATGTTTGTGTGGCTGTACATGGTGTGTGGAGCCACTTAACAAATACAAAACAGTGCACTATTGTGTGCCCATCATGCCACAATGCACAAACAGTTTTAGCAGTCCATGCAAGATTTGTTGAATCTGCACCTGTATCTTATTCCAAAAGTCTCTTCATAGTGCCTATATAAAACAACCAATCTTCTTTAATTAATGACTTGCATTTCAACAACAATATACTTTTTACTAAACATTTTTCTATTTTGTGTGGGGTTAAGAAAGCCCCTTATAAGAACTTCGAAGTGAAAAGTTTAAATTATAGTTTTGTTTTCCCCCCTTAGGATATTAAAATATTTTTCCAAAACACTTGGATAGCTTGTTATAAGAACTTCCAGCAGGAAACATGTATGTTATTTTTACATTGTTTAATTTATATATTTTAGATAAGTATGAGTTACAATAGTTTGAATTTGTTAGTAGATTTGTGCAAACGTATAATAAAGGTGGATAATTCATTTTTTCTCATTAGGTCATTAATGTAATACATTAATTAATGCTTTGCAGTATTAGCCACTCAGTCATTTCCATATCATATCTGTGTACTATATAATCAATACTCAAAGTATTAAATCTTTTTAAACACCAATGCTAATATGTAATCATTTTTTTCTTTTAGTTCAAATATTTTCAAAAAGTTACAAATTTCCATACACCTAGGTATACTAGAAGTGGCTCAAATTGCAAAACTCCATTTTAATATTAGGATGTTTGAAAGTGAAATTTCTAAATGTTTTCAATATAGTGGGTTTATATTATTCCAGCAAAAGTGCTGTTGTGCGAATTTGAAGAGTGACACAAATACATCGAAATACATTTGAGCGTTTCAATGTATTTGTCATAGGGCAAGGAGGTAGTTGGCCAACTACCTCGGGTTGCCCTTTCTGTTGCTATAGTGCGATCTTGGGTGTTGGTATATTTAGTTAGGTGGGGTGTGAGGGGCACAGCCCCCCCAAGTTGGGGGGTGTGGATGGCAAAGCCCCCCATCTATTTATGCTTTTAATTTAGTTTTTTTTTTTTTCAGGAACGGCCGTGTGAATTTTTTCCCTAGGAATAAATTCTATTTTGTGTCCGTTCACAATTTCCAGCTTTCGTGCATTATGTGTCAACATTTATGTAGTTGCAGATATAAACCAATAAAAAACACAAAAAGGAAACACATAAAACAGTGTTTTGCAGGGGGGCAAGCCCCCCCGTGCCCCCCACATCCCCGCTACTTAAATATACTAACTCTGAGATTGCACTACAGTGGGGAAAAGGTAAATTCTCTTTTCCCCACTGTAGTGTGTGCTTCGGCGCCCCAGTGTTTCCTTTTTCTTTTCTTATCAATTCGTTGAGCTGATATTCGCCAAAGTGCACTTTCATTTAAGTGCACTTTCACGTAAGTGGTCCTCTACTTTTCTTTTTCAAAATAATGAAATTTCGACAAAGAAAAGTAGACCCTATATATATAGATATATATCAAAGTAGGATACCGAAAGGAAAAGAGGAATGAAGAACAAAACATTCCACTCATTATAACGCCAACAGTGTTCACTGAAACTGCAGTAGAGTATGTGTTACATTTTTGGCCTTTCCCTACTATGAGTTGGTATATACTTAGCAGGAGGTGGGGGAAGCACCATCCCACATGGGGAGTGCAGGGTACTGCCCCTGCCTAGAATATGTAATGTTTACTTTTTTCTGTTCAGAGTCTTGTTTTTTGATGTTTCCACATTTAATCTTTTTCCTTTTGACATTCAGAATGGTCAATGTCCTTGAATGCATTCAATTAAACTAGTTGGCTTGGAATTATAACAGAGTATATACTTAGTTGATTACCAAATTAGTCTGCTATTTGCTGTTCGTTTGTTTGTATAAGTACTTTACCAAATTGTCTTATACATTTTCCCAGTTTGCTGTACATATTGAATTTATCCATAAGGCAACTGTTTTAATTATTGATTCCATTAAATGCATTTCATTGTCTAGTAATGCAATACTTTGATTCTATTCTTAAATTGGTAAAGGCTGTTTTGGAATTCTTAGGATACCATAATAATTTTAGACAAATATTATTAATGTCTTTTATCTTTTTTTAGATGGGAATAACATGTTGTTTGTATTATATATAACATGTTAAGGGGTAATAGAATTTTTATTATTGTAAGTCTATTCTCAATGAAGAAGAAAACAAATCATACCAGTCTATATTTTTCATTCTATACTTTCTTTAACTAAATTACAAGCAATTACAGCCAACTCACTTAAGTTTTGTGTAAGAATAATGTTAACATATTTTTACTTTTGAATTCTTTACATTAAAGTCTCAAACATCATTAAATGAAGAATAAATGTGTTGATTTATTAGTAAAGTGGTAATTTTAATTTGATTAAATTCAAAGACTAATATTCTTTCAAATATTAGTAATATAGATTGCGCATGTTTAAAACATAACTTTATATCACCTATTATTAACAAAATGTCATCAGCAAATAAACAAAGTTTAGATTTATAGCTAGCAGTTATTTTGAGACCTTCTATATTTTGTTTGTTCGAATAAAATTTGCTAATGGCTCAGTTGCTGTTGCAAATAACATAGGTCAGAGTGAAAAGCTATTTTAGTCCCTTTGGTTATTCTCATAGATTGAGGTATTCATAAACCTATTGTAACATACAACAATGAGTTTTGGTATGTGTTCAATTCATTAAGAAATGACAGGGAAGCTAAACCCTCTCAGTATTCTATTCTAATAGATTTAATTAATTGAACTGAACACTCTAAATCTAAACTAATAATGAATACATTGAATGTGTTAGTGTTAGCATATTCAGTCATTTGTAATTATCTTTTTAATGATATACTATGGTTACTTATTCAATATACAATATAAAACCCACCCAGTCCTCATTTATCAAATTTAGTATTATAGTTTTTAATGTATTTGTTATAATCAACAAAAATAGCTTATAATCAAAATTAAATACAGATAATTGTCTGTATAATGATCAGAATGCTGTATTTATCCTACTTTAGTACTGGATAATCCAAGAATATTTCTAAGGTGGAGGAGTGTCCATATTCACCAAGGATATTCATACCACCAGGCTAGTGGCCCAACACAATGCATCTGAAATTCTCCAGGTGAAACTAACACTAGTTAAGACTGCAATCCAAATTGCAGCTTGCTACAGATCCCCCACCATGCCCCAAGATTCTCACTACACCTTTCTAAACATACTGAAAAATATTAAGATACAACCAAACATTCTAATACTGGGTGATTTCAACTACCCTGCCATTAACTGGGAAAACTACTCATGTACCAACACCTTTTCCCAATGGTTCTTGGAATTCATAAATTCTAATGCCCTGGATCAACTAATCCATAGTCCCACCAGGGGCTCCAATATCCTAGACCTGGTCATTACCAACATGGGAAATCGATGCTCCACACCTATGGTCACCCCCTTGTTGGTCAAGTCTGACCATAAGATAATCACCCTTAACATCCATATCCCACCCCCAACCCTCGTAAGGAAACCTCCATAAAAAACTTCTCCAAACCCAACTTCATGCTACTCAAGTCAGAAGTGACAAACTTCATGACACCAATGTAGATGGGAACTGAATGTTCGACTGCTGAATCCTACACTAAGGCACTGTATGAGCACACCCACTCATGTATGAATCCTGCCATCCCAAATAGAACCAAGATGCTGTCCTCCAAAAAAAGGAAGCCAATCTGGTGGTCCCCTGCCATAAAAAATCTTTAAAACAAAAGGAAGAAACTGTTGCCGAAAAGAGGAAATTCCCAGGATGCAAAAAACTCCCTTACCAGCCTCAGTAAGAAGCTGAAATCCCTCATAAAATCTTCCAAAGCTAGTTATGAAAATAAAATTGCCAAAGATTCCAAAGACAGCCACAAAGCATTCTATAACTATGTCAAGAATCTAAATGGCAATGCTCAGATCTGCTCTGAGCTACAACAGAATGGCATTAAATATACTGATCCCAAGGATATTGCCAATATCCTGGCAGATCAATTCAGTGCTAACTTCACCCCCCTCTCACCCCCTAAATGGCCCATCTCAATACCGGAAGATTGCCAAATTCTGGTAATAATGGCCACACAGGTAAAAAAACGCACTCTCCAAAGCTAAGAATACAGCATCCATGGGACCAGATGACATCCCAGGCTGTGTATTACATGAACTACAAAATGAACTGGCACCTCACCTAAGTGTCATGTTTAATTATAGCCTCACCTCAGGCTTTGTGCCTACTGAGTGGCACACAGCTACAGTTATCCCACTCCACAAGGGGGGATCCACCTTGGATCCTGAGAACTACCATCCCATCAGTCTGACAAGCCTGATCTGCAAGGCCATGGAACGTAATATCATGGAACTTATAAACAAAGACATTGGCAACCTTCAAACACTGGACCCCACCTAGTTTGGGTTCGTGAAGGGCCAATCTTGTCACCTGAACTTGATTGACTTCTTTGAATCAGTCTCCAGAGCTGTGGAAGAGGGTAAGGCAGTCCAGACAGCCAATCTGGACCTCGCCAAGGCCTTTGACACCATCCTCCCACTCTGGAATCATAGATAGACATACTAAGCTGGGCATTAGTTCCTATGTCACTCTTTGGGTTGCCAACTGGCTTACTGACAGAACCCACACTGTATAAGTAGCTGACTCCAAATCCATCTCCAGACAAGTGACAAGTGGAGTACCTCAGGGTTTAGTCCTGTGACCACTCTTGTTTGGCATATACTTCTCTGAAGTACAGGCCAACAATAAGGGACTCCGGCTAACAAAGTTCGCAGATGACTGCAAACTGGGAGCCATTATTGAATCCCCAAATGATGTGGATACTCTGCAAAAGGGCCTTACAGAAACAGATGCTTGGTGCCAGAGCCATGGGCTCAAGCTCAATGCCAAGAAATGTATAGTTATCCCCTATGGGAAAAAAAACATGTACCCGTGAATTACCACATAGGTGGCAGTACACTAAACATAAAAAGTGTGATAAGAGACTTAGGGACACAGGTGGACAGTGGTCTCACCGTCAATAACCACATCACCACAACAGTCTGGAAATCCTTCTGTGTAGCACACCGCATCACTAAGAGCTTTTCATCCAGAAAAAAGAGGCCATTGTCCAACTGTACTCATCCCTTATTAGAACCATTATAGAATACAATGCCCCGTTTGGTATGTACCTCTCAAGACATCTGCAATAACTGGAAATACCGCAGAAATACCTCACTAAAAGAATCACGGGCCTAAAGCAGATGCCCTATGCTGACTGCCTTAAAAAACTCCAACTGTACTCTTTTGCATATTGTCTACTTAGAGGCGATCTCTGCTTAACATACAAGGCCATGTCAAACCCAGAGCTGTAGAAATCCCAATCCCTCAGAGCCACACGCTCCTGGGATCTAAATCTTGTCATCATAATAAACAAAACATGCTGGAGGGATAGGTTCCTGACCCAGAGACTCCCCAAACTCTGGAATAGACTGCCCATACATGTCAAGTAGAGTGCCGCTTTGGCCCTCTTCAAAAGGAACCTTGACGATTGGATGGGAGAAAGGAAATTCACCCCGGGGATCACGTCAGTCACCCTGCTAGACAGGGGTCCAGGGAAGTAAATAGTGTGGGAAGAAATAGCCAGGGAATTGTTATGGCTAAGCTTGTATAGGTCCTAGGGCCTATAGCCTAGTACCAACCTATGAACCTATAAGAAGGGGATGTTGTACATTTTATTTATATGTATTTATCACTCTAGTTCACGTTTAAACCTGACCAATTGCAGGTGTAGGCTGGCTAAAAATATTGTTTCACTTTTCAAAGAAGTAGCAAAAAAGTTTTACATTGTCATGAGAACAAATACAGACTATAAAAAATAATAACATCAGTGTTAAAAGAAATAATTTTGACTGAAGGGTATTTGCAATAAAATTCAAAGAATATTGAAATGCTAGTGAGATGGGGAGAAAGATGGAGAGAGGATCTCTTTTGATCAGTCACTTGTTATATGGAGAGTTATAAAATGGTTTGTAGGTTAGTTGGCAAGGCCACCACTAACATCTCTATTACTATTCAAGCTCGTATAACATTGTATTTTTTTATTATTATTTATTTATTTATTTTTTATTGACATTTGTTAACCGGGTTTGTCCAACTGGGCTTGTGGCCCATTTTCAGTGGAGACCTGAGGAGAAAAGCTCCAGTAGTACATTTTAAAACAACTACAATTTTAAACAATATTGATTAATAGCAGTTATAGCAAAACGATTCACATATGTTGGGTTACATGCATAAAGTTAAAGTTGCATTAAAAAGAAACTAAGTAACAATTTTACATTGATATAGTTCAATAGGTCAACAATAAACCTTTTTTTGTTTGTATAAAATTATGCAAATGCATAGTAGACACATTGGAGAGAAAGGTGTAATGAGGTACTAAGCATGGCCCTTTTGGGGGTACATAAAGGGAAGGAAGACTAGGTAGGGTCATGGCAATGGCAGGTTCTGGAATTGAGAAAATAAGCTTTTAGTTCATTATTAAAGTGTGAGGTGTGGGAGATTGAACTTAAGTCAAGGGGAAGTTTGTTCCAAGCATGGGCAAGGGAGTGTTTGTAGAGTAGTTTGCCTACTGACCTTTTTGGGTGGTAGATATCAAGTAATTGTTGGTTAGAAGTACGGAGGGTCTGGGATGGGATGTAGATGGAGACTAAGGAAGATAGAGATGGACAGAAGGAGGGTTTATAAAGAATAGAGTGTAGCATATGAAATTGATAAGACAGCAGAAGTTGGGGAAGTTCAAGTCATTGAAGAGAGTTTAAAGAAATGCTGTGGTGTGAGTTGTATGGGGAGTTAGTAATGAATCTGGCTGTTTTATGGTAAGTCTGTTGGAGTTTGTTTAGAGTGGAGGCCCGGATATTGGTAAGAACTGGGGCAGTTTACAAGAGGAAGGGGAGGAGGAGTGCCTGGCCCAAGGTAAGTCTAGATTCAGGGGTTAGGAATTTTTTGTTCCGATATAGCAGACCTAGTTTCTGGTTTGTTTTTTTTTTATACATTGGAGTATGTGTAGGTTGAACTTGAGTTCATCATCGATAATGACTCCTAGGAGTTTTGTGTGGGTGCCAGGTTGGATAGTTGTATTGTTAGAAGATGTAATAAAAAAGGAGGTTTTGTGATGAGAAAGAGAACGTGGAAGGAAAAGTAGGAGTTTGGTCTTTTGGGGATTTAGGATCAATAGGTTGTGAGAGAGCCCTTGTTCAGTGGATAGTAGGGACTGTTGGGTCAGGGAGGGTAGTTCAGGAATGTTATTTGAGATGGATATAAGTGTGGAGTCGTTGGCATACTTTTCTTTAGTCTGAGTTTATTAGTCATTCATTAAATTCGTCCATTTTTGTTATATATGAGAAAGTCCTATGAAAAAGAGCAGCATTCATTTATGTCATATATATAATCTAAAAGTGATATCATTATGGTCAGATAAGAGACATGAAATTATATTAATATAGATTCCTGGGACCATAACTTTATAGTCAAGAACTATCACTAAATCAATCTAGTAACCATTGCAAGTCCAGCCAATGAACCATATTCAAATACTCATCCCAGCCTTAAGGAGGGCACTAAGAGGTTAATATCAGAATTATTTGAGGCAACTTTTTCAATTGTCAGGGTCTGCCTTGAATGTGGCAAGGTTGCTACTTGACATATAGTGAAAATCTGTTCCAGAAATGAGGAATGCATTGAGATATGAATCCATCATGCCAACATCTTCATCTATTGATGAAAGCTTAACTCCCTTAACTGGGTATTTGACAAAACATTTGTTCTGTAAAAAAATAGATGATCAAGGGTGGTTGAATATGTCATAGCTTAAAAAGCCAGACACACATCACCATGGATGAGTCAATAAAAGAGTGAGTACACTGAGGGCTGCCAGTCTGTCTGTCTGATTAACTGACTATCTTGAGGTCATGGATATTTTTAGCTGGAAAACTGTGAGATCTCATAAATTGGGTAATATGTTTAAACAAATAAATGGCAAAAGGGGCATTATATTCTATAACAGGTCTGATGAGAGATGAGGAAATGAGAGTCGTCTTTGGATGTATGGGAGATGTCACTGGCAATTGAATGAGCCATAGAAGGCCTTCCAAACTACTTTAGAGACATGATAGCTAATTAATGAGAAATTACAAAAAAAGTGCCCAGATCCCTTTTGATACTAAACGGAGGAGTGTACTGCTTATATTTTATGATGCAGAAATGCTTTGCTTACTACAATGAACCATACTAATTTTTTTGCTGCTGTTTCTAATTTGACACGGTCATCCTTACACCAGTTTTTATCATAATCTAAACCAAGGTAGAGCAACTGAGAGTCAGTAGAAGATTGAATAGCAATGCCCAGTTTACAGCTGTCTGCAAAGTTAGATAACAATCAGCCAGGAATGTTGGCATGAAGGTCTTAATTTGATGCAGAAGGGGAAGATACAGCACCAGTCTGTGATTCACACCACTGATTTTTCAGAAATGGCACCTGTCACTTTACTTGTCTGGATTCTAGCAGACAATGGTTAACTATTCACTGCACAGCACATGGATTTATGACTTAACGGTTAAGGTCTTTACCTCACAGATATGAAGTACGGGGGTGGAGTATAACCTTTAGTTATTTGGTAGGCTTGTAATAATCTGCAGACTAATAGCCTAGCATTTACCTATGAACCTAAATAGCTTGTTTTTACCAAGCTACTTTGCTAATTCAGTTCCACATTGACATATGCTAAAATGCATCTATGCCTCAGCATTTTACTGCATAGTTTCTTATGCATATTTCGAATTTTATTTTTTCATATATTCTGATGTTGCATTTACATTAACTGCAAAGTGTGTTTGTAAACATGAACATAGCTGACTTTGGTTCATTTTTTTGGTGCAATTTTTCTGAGTGTTTTATGAATGTATTATATTAGTCAAGAGGTATTACGCTTGCATGATTATAATGTGATTGAGAGTTTTATATCAGTATATGACACAGTTCATTTTTTTATTATTTATTTGCTAGCCACAGTTCATGCACAAAAAATGTCTGTGGTCTCTTCTGTCTTTTTAAAATGCTTTACTTCTCAAGATTAGCAGCAGTGTGAAGTAAAATAAAGATATCTGGGAGAACATTATTTGGTGACAGATACATAATGTAAAATTGAACTGGTGATGGTGGCCATTGTTTTCATTGGTAGGCAGTGATTTGAGGAGAATTGCGAATTTCTGTTTAAAGAATAAATAATGGGAGTACAGTGAGGTATGTATTAATATTCTCACTGTTCATGCTTTCTTTTTAGATTCTTAATAGCCATTTGGTGTTTAATAAGTTACACCATCATATAACCTATAACATGGTTAGGGTATAGGTCACAATGATGAGCATAGAGTGAGCAAAACACAGCAGACTAGTATATAAGTATATCACAGCATAAACCACCACTCACTATCCTTGTAATCTTGTGTGTGTGTGTGTGTGTGTGTGTGTGTGTGTGTGTGTGTGTGTGTGTGTGTGTGTGTGTGTGTGTGTGTGTGTGTGTGTGTGTGTGTACTGGAACTCTGTATTAACCACAGAAGGAGGCCATTCAGGGTGCACTGCAGATGTGGAGACGAGTACTCTTGGCAAATTTCAAAAATTGAGGCAATGCTAATTTCATGACCTTTAAACGTACCCTGACTCATGAATGAAGTCCCATCCAGTTCAGGTTTGTGAAAGGCAGATCATGCCTCCTGAAACTTCTTTGAGGCCGTCACCAAAGCCGTGGATGAGGGTAAGGTGGTTCACACAGCCTATCTTGACCTCGCCAAGGCTTTCGACACCATCCCCCATTCTGGAATTATAGCTAAACTCACTAAACTAGGTATAAATCCCTACGTCACAAGATGGGTTGTCAACTGGCTCACTGACAGAACCCACACTGTAAATGTTGCAGACTCTAAATCTGACCTCAAAGCAGTGACAAGTGAAGTACCACACGGTTTTGTCCTGGGATCTCTCCTGTTTGGTATCTACTTCTCTGAAGTACAAGCTAACACAGAAGGCCTCTGGCTAATGAAGTTCGCAGATGACTGCAAACTAGGAGCCATAGTCAAGTCCCCAAATGATGTGGACATCCTACAGAAGAGCCTCACTGAGACAGATGCCTGGTGTCAGAGCCATGGCCTCAAGCTCAATGCCAAAAAGTGCAGTGTCATCCACTTTGGTAAAAACTCTGTACCCATGAACTACCATATAGGCAGCAATCTACTTAACACCGAATGCGTGATGAGACCTTGGGTCCCAGGTGGACAGTAGGCTCCCCTTTGATAGTCACATCACCACAGTAGTCAGGAAGTCCTTCTAAGTGGCACACCTCATTATAAAAGGCTTCTCATCCAGGAAAAAAGAGGTCATTGTTCCCCCTTTACTCGTCACTCATTAGATCCATTATAGAGTACAACGCCCCTTTTGGAATGTACCTCACAAGACATCTGCAGCAGCTGGAAAGGCCACAGAAGTACTTAACAGAGGATTACTGGCCTCAAACAAATGCCTCAAAAACCTCCAGCTTTACTCCGTAGCATATCGCCTACTCCAAGGTGATCTCTGCCTAACATATAAAGCTATGTCAAACCCAGAGCTGTTGGACATGCTACACCTAAAGAAATCCCAATCCCTCCAAGCTACACACTCTAGGGACCTAAACCTTGTCACCACAATAAACAGGACATGCTGGAGAGATAGATTCCTGTCCCAGAGACTTCCTATACTCTGGAACAAGCTACCCATCAAAAATCTTGATGAGTGGATGGGAAATAGGAAATACACCCCGGGGATCACTTCTGTGTCTCTGCTGGACAGTGGCACAGGAATATAACTTTCTTGGGTGGCGTAAGCTATGGAACCTTGCTGGCTAGGCTTATGTAGGCCCTTGGTCCGATAGCCTAGTACCTACCTATGAACCTATTACTGTCACATTAGAAACCCTGCACATTTGGAAAATTTACAAAAGGAAGAAGGAGCTATTGTAGATGCAATAAAATCCTGAATGGGGGCTATAGGGAGAGGTGATACAACTATTCATAATCCTGAAGGTCTAGCATATGGCACTTTAGGCCAACCTGTTATACCACCATTTTAGACTATAGGGGCATAAGAACACAAAAAGGAGGTCTGCCCGAAGTTTGTATTGATCAAGTATTGGAAATAATGTGAGAGTGTACTGTAAGTGATATGTGCCGTGACAAAAGGCTGGAATGACAGAAGTCAAAGACACTTTGTTGCCATTGCTTGTTACTGAGGAACCACATTACACCACTGTCAAACAGCCTTCTCTTATGTTCTTGCCTAGAATCTAACCCTGGAACTCTCATGACAGCTCAACTACTCAGTAAAATCTGCCTCCATCTGTCACTCCTGAAAACAGCTTCTCTAAATGCAGACAGCATAATAAAAAATGGAACAATTCTTCCACTGCCTGAGTACATATATTACTGGCATTCTTGCCATATCAGAATCCCAGATAAAATGAGATATCTCTAACCAGCACTCACATTTCCAAAACTACAACTATATCTACAAGTCCCTGGCAGGATCCAGAGTTCTCGGAGACACACTTCTTCTCACAAAATCAAATCTCAGCTTCATCCTCATCATTAGGTCCACAGGTTAAATATTAACATTCCAATTAAACTCCAACCAAATCTAAACTTTGCTGTGGAGAATCCCATTATTACCTCATCTGGTTAGATATTTACATTCCAATTAAACTCCAACCAAATCTAATCTTTGCTGTGGAGAATCCCATTATTACCTCATCTGGTTAGATATTTACATTCCAATTAAACACCAACCAAATCTAACCTTAGCTGTGGAGAATCCCATTATTACCTCATCTGGTTAGATATTAACATTCCAATTAAACTCCAACCAAATCTAACCTCTGCTGTGGAGTATCCCATTATTACCTCATCTGGTTAGATATTAATATTCCAATTAAACTCCAACCAAATCTAAGTTCTGCTGTGGAGAATGTCTTGAATTTCAAGATTAAGCTTAGGAAGCTCTTGGGGTTGCCACAGGAGTACTGTGTGCAAGCACTACAGCAGAAAAAGTACTGACATGACAGGAATGTATTAGAATAAACAGTTAAGCAAAAGGTAATGCTATTTATTCCAGTTCAACACAAAAAGCTACAGGCAACTTGGAAGAGTACTTTCACTATAATGAAGACAAGTGATTTTATTTATGTGATGGAGTGACCAGGTAGAATAACACAAAAACAGACTCTTCCATATTGAATACCATGGTAAACAGATACTCATCGTCTGCAGTGTGATAAAGTAGAGATCAGATTGGTGTGAGTGGTCAAGAGGCTGCTGTTGGATGGTCTTTGTTTTTAGAGTGAGTGGTCAAGTATTTAGTGCACAAAGGAATAAGAGTGTTTAGTGTACAAAAGGATAGGAGTATTTAATGCAATGAGTGGTCGAGTGCTTGTGTACATAGAGATAGTAGTATCTGGTGCAGTGAGAGATTGAGTGTTTTGTGTCCCTAGGGATAGGAGTATTTGATGCCATGTGTACATATAGATAGGAGTGTTTGGTGCAGGGAGTGATTTAATTATTTGTGGGCATAGGGGTAAGAGTACTTGGTGCAGATAATAATTTACCTAAGTGGATGACAGTTTGTTGTTTGTTTTTTGTGGGTTGATTGAGTGCTTGAGTATTTGGTGTACACAGTGCCAAGCGTGCTTGATACAGTCAGTGGTCAAATAATTGGTGGACATAAGGACAAGAGTTATTGTGTAGGAAAGGATTTGTTTTTGTTTTTGTTTTTTTTTTATTGTTGTGATTGGCCAATTGTTTGGTGTAGGTAAAGATTTATGTGACTGGGTGAGAGAAAGAGTGTTCGGTACAGACTGTGTGAAAGATGTACATGTTTGGTGTTTGGTGAGGTAGTTGTTTGCCTGAGACTGTATCCTAAGCAGCACTTACCTCAATGTAAATGCTATCTCAGAGTTATTTATATAAATTTTAAAGGGGGAGGAATTTGTCTCACCACTGTAGATGCGGGCACTTGTCCACTCACATTATAGACAAGTGTAGTCTGTGTTTGTATGTCCTAGGTAGTGCAGACACTGTATTTCAGTTAACTGCTGTGATGTGTATGGCTGTGTGTGTTTAAGCATGTGTATGGTGGTTAAAATTGCTGTTGGCTCATTTAGTATGTGTAGCCGAGAAACTAGTTTTGTTGTTACTTTTAAGTAGGCTATTAACTATTCTGCTGTCTACATTGCAGATGTAGGTGCAGATTCAGTAAAGCTTGCATGTTCCACTAAGACCATGTGCATATCACAGCATGATGCACACATTCAGTAAGTGGATTTACACACCATGCAGAGCCACACAAACATGGTAAACATTGTGGCATGCTAATAAAAGCATAACCAGCTGAACTGTATGTGAATCAACCAATCCAAGATGGATTTGCTATTCAACAGGTTATAAAGCAATCATGTAGGTTTTCTCTGCAAACTCCAAAACCTATTGGAATACAGCCATGGAAACTACTATACACAGAAACAATGTTAGGGGCTGCAGTTGCTCTTATACATGTGTATGTGCCACAGTCACAAGTCTATGCTGCTGTTGCTGCTAATAGACTTTGGCCAAGAAGGAAAAGGGTGTTTAGACCTCATTTAACTTTCCATAGTCTGAATGATCTGGAAATTGTAGAGAGTTACAGGGTGGAAAGAGACACACTATAGGAATTCTGCAACCTCTGTCATCCTCAACTGAGAGCAAGGGCAAACCAAGGGGAACCAAGACCAGTGGAGGCTAAGGTATGTGTATCAGTTAGAATTTTAGCTACGGGAACCTTTCAGAGGCCACCAGATGATATGTCCTGGGCATCACAGGCATCAGCATCCAAAATCCTACATCGGTTCCTGCATGCTATACTATAACATGCCAATGAGTACATACAGTTTCCCCATACACCCAAGGACAGAGTTGCAGCTATGCAGGATTTCTACCCTGTAGCACATTTCCCTGAAGTCATAGGTGCCATAGACTGCATGCACATTGAAATCAAAGCACCGCCCAGGGAACAGAGAAGGGTGTACATAAACAGAAAGGGCTTCCACTCTATTAACTACCAGGTCATTTGTAATGTTAAGGGAATCATCCTGAATATGTGTGCTGGCAACCCTGACAGTTACCATGACTCACATATCTGATACAACTTCCAACTCTATCAGTGGTTTTCCAGGGATGCTCTCCCACAGGGTCATTCACTGGGGGATGCAGGGGATACACTGCAGCTGTGGCTGATGACACCCATCAGAAATGCACACACACACACACACACACACACACAGACACACACACACACACACACACACACACACACACACACACACACACACTGAAGAATGTTATAATGAGGCACATGCTCAAACAATATCAGAGAGCATGTTTTTTTTCCCCTGCTGAAATCACAGTTACATGCCTAGATACATTAGGGAAAGCCCTGCAGTACAATCCCCATACATGTGCTAAAATTTTCACCACAGCCACAAGAAGGTGAGGAGTCAAAGGGGAAACCATCAGCCACTGTGGATGTAGGTAGATGTAGATGTGCACAATTTGCCCTCGCCCTGGCTAAGAGGTAACGGATAGCACACATGCTCACAACCTAAGGAGATAAAACCTGCATCCTACACACATACATACAATAACATTGATGCCAGGCAACACTCACAACCATTACTTACCCATGTTATGGCTGTGTACTGCTAGCATCACACAGATTCAGCCCTGAAGTAAAATACTTGAAACTGGTAGACTATCAAGGTAAGTGCTGATCATGGGATATGACAATAAATGTCTAAGAACAAAAATGAATGGCAGATCCTTGCATACTGTTACTTGCTAATGTAACTAAGTAGAAGGTGTGTGATATAAGGTTGTTGTGTTTGTAACATATCACACTCATGCATAAACCAATGCTTAGCCCAAAGTAAGGAATACCAATAGAGTACTGTATTGTTTACCACAGAAATAGCAGGGATGACCACACAATCCCAAGAGCAAAGCTCTTGAAACCCAACTTTTTCCATGGCAGCACACAAATAGTACTTGACTTTCCCACTCCCCAAATAACAGGAAAATGACAGCTTGTATAATCCAAGAAATAATGCATAATTCTCTTGTTATAAATGCTTTCCACACAATTCAAAAAATGTCTGCATATTTACAACACAAATGTCAGTTGTATGCAATTGCTAGTCAACTCTCACTGTGTGCAGCACTCCCCTGGCAGTGACTATGGGCCATCTTAGAAGCATAACACCCCTTTTGTCATTGACAGTATAGTACTTTATATTTCCATGGAATAAGATAGAAGACTGTAAGGTAACCAGCTTTAACAATAACACTTTTAATGACAGTTAATAATGCTGTCTATCAGTGAAAATCAATGCATGCCAAAAATGCCTGTGTCAAGAGTGAACTATAAGAAGTTCATGCAGATAACAGTTTAATCTCCGAATGCATACATATAAAAGTTTTCTTTGTAGCATACACTCAAAAAATACAATACTATCTTAGCAATGTTAAAAGCTTTCTGTGCAGATAAATCAAAAGGAATATCAATCATCTTTGTTCTAGAAATAAACAAGTCCTCTCACTTTCAAGTTTCCTAGCTACATGGTTACCTTCTTATGGTGTAGATTCAGGCCTCTGAGCCCAGTGAAAATGCAAATGAGGTGTGAACGCATTAGAATTCCTGAATTCCAAACTTTTGGCTACATATAGCAGATAAAAACATAGTCTAGGCACAAACTCAGCACCTGTTGCTAATGTATTGCAACTGTGAATGATTAGTGGGAGGGAGAAAGAATGCTCAACAACAATTCAGACTCCCTACCTGCAGAGGATGTGTCACACTGGATGCACTTACAAAGTGTAGAAGTAATTGTAGCTAGCTTTGAAATGGAAGTGAACAGCACACATTTCTCAGTTTCTGTGCATTAATAGCCAAACTCTCCTTCCTTTAATGAAAACTGAATTTTACTGTCATGTAATATTATCATACATGTTAAGGACAATGATATAAAATGCTCTATAGACTGCATGTCTGAGAGAATAGCATACATAAAAGAACATTGAACACAATATAAAGATAAGACAGAGCTGCACTGGTACAAACAATACTCGTAAATAGTTGCGTGATCATTCATTGCACTAAATATGTAAGCAACATGTACAAACAACTGAGAGTGTGCATGTATTATATGCCTTTATAATACTGTGGTGGAAACTGGACTTGCATATATGCACAGTGATTTTCATTCCTGCTTCAAAGCTGTTGCTGTGGCAAAGACAGATAAGACACCTTTACTGTGTTTTGTAGGTTCAGTGATCTGACAATTCATATCCACAGTTATGTAGACTTCTAGTTGTGTTAAAATAACAGCTTGTAATGTTTTTTATGTTTGCTTTTTATTTTTTTTAAATAATAATACTTGCATAACACTAGGCTTAGCGCAAATACGGTACAATACATTAAAATTAATGAAAGTTGCTTATATGATAAAGACAGCATAAATTAAAGTTGTTAATCGTGTGTGTGTGTGTGTGTGTGTGTGTGTGTGTGTAGCACATCTGTTAAATATGGTGAATCACACTGCATGTAGTATATTTAGATCAGGGTACAAGTCCCACATCTATCTTTAATGATGAAACGTAATAAACACTTTTTGGAATAATAGTGCATGATGAGCCTTGCTAATATCATTTGCATGCTCCATGGAAACACGGTGTAATGGCCCAGAGAACAAGTAGACACTTGACAATTTCAAAAAGAATGCATTGTTGCATCTATTGGTTTCCATAGTGCACCTCCACTAAGCACCATTGATCAGCAGTCATCAAGTTTCCACAACATATCCAGGTTCAGAACACTTGCAGATGACAACAAGCAGACACTTGTTAATTTCAAAACAAATACACTGTATCATGTGTGGTCTTCCACTGTGCCTTCTCTGAAGGTTGGGCGCCCAGCTGGCAACTCGACACTGTAAAAATCCACTGCCAATCATAAGCAGACCAGAGATATGCTATGGCAATCCCTAACCGGGAAAAGCCAAAAGTTCACATGTGTGGTCTTCCACTGCGCAAACATGTTAAGCGGTGTTGTGCAGTGGTCAGCACACTTACATAGTAATGAATGTGAAAATACATAGCTTTTGTGTAATTGTTCCTCTGACAGCAGGTGTAAGTTAAGGAATACAGTACAGGTTAGCACGGGTTCTAACCCACCAAAGTCAAAAGTTTTATTACTGCTGTTCCACTTTACTTTATATAAACATTCATAATAGAAAAATAAGTGCACATAGAAATATCTATGTATAGCATGTGCATTGATCACACACAGGATATCAAATATATATTAAATGTATAACTGTGGGTATCAGTACAACTATGGTTCTACACTTACACATTTATTTTCTGAGCACTCACGTCACACACATAGATGGTTAAACACTCAGCTCTGTAATGTATATGCATAACTACTGATCAGGTCTGGCAAACAAGCAATCAGTTGCAATAACCACTATGCACAGTAATGACTGTAAGAACGCACTTGTTGTCTAATCTACCCTGTGGCAACTTGCATAAGTTAATGTTTACAATGCAGGTAGGCCAGGGTTCTAATCTAGCACCCTCCAAATTTTATTAATGTTTGATCACTCACTTTTATAAAATAAAGCACAATCTAAAGATAATTATAACAGTAACTATATGAGTTATATCTCTGACTGAGGGTACACTGGCAATTATGTTTCTGTACTTAAAAGTGTATTTTCTGGCCTAGAATGGACTTCTTACTTCAATGATATTCATATACACATGAATTTATAAACCAGGACATTGTCAGGCTACACATATACATGGTTAACCACACACTGTATCATGTATCTATATAATTAATGAGCATGTTATGTAAGCATTTGTTCTGTCGCAAGGATGACAAAACACCTCTGTAGAAGAATATGCTTTGTGTATTGTATATAGGTTTGAATCCCACATCATACAAATGGGTCTAAATTATTTCAGTGAATACTTAAAATAGCAAATGCTGTTTAATCGGCCCCAATAAAGTTTAAATCCCTAAATCTCAAACACACAGAACAGCGATTTTTTTTCCCAAGGAAAAAATTCACTTATCTGTAAAAAAAAAAAAAAATTCCAAACACAAAATAAAGTGGGGGACTATGCCCCCCCCCCCACATGCCTCTACTTAAATATACCAACTCTGGTATTGCACTACAGCGGAGGAAATGGCAAACTCCCGAACATGGCCCAGGGATTTTTTTCCCTGGGAAAAAATTGCTGTTCTATGTGTTCAGGATTAAGGGATCTCGACTTTATTGGGTCGATTTAACAACGTTCACTATTTTAAGCATTTGCTGAAATAATATAGACCCGTATAAATTACTTTTATCAGTGTGTAAAGCCCCACAAAAAAGTGTCACGTCATAAAATTTATACCTCTAATGCATGTCTGCAAAGTTAACAGCAGCATCCAACCCAAAACCTAATGCCAACTGTCACATTACCCTTCCTAGTTCATAAACTGCCTTCCTTTCTGGTACTTTGCTCTCCACTTAACACCACACAAATACACTAAACATGGTTGCTCAGGTTTGTACACTAGCCATAAAATGTGATCACATGAATTGGAGGAAAATACTCTAACCATTGATGTTTGACCTGTATGGACATGGCAGGAGCTAGAAAGGAAGGTGCCCAAATTAGGGTTCAAAGATGAGGTGAAGAGGAGTCCAGAATATTCACTGGACTCCTTGTAAAGTGCCATAGCCAAAGGCTGTTGCAGGGGGACTATACTGGGTCTCAGTATAAATCAGAGGCTTGGAATCATCTGGCCAAGGCTGTCCCCAGTGCAACTGGCATTTCACATACTGCAGAGCAATGCAGGCACGACTATAATTACCTGAAAAGGTGCAAGCAGGAACAACTCAAACAGTGGCTGTATGAGTTTAGGACTGCTAACATTCCACAGTTGTGTAAGTATACAGATAAAGATACCTTAACTTATATAGAAAGCTGGATATAGCCAAGACTGGTATGTATAATGCTCTTCTGTTTTTCCTCCTCTTTCTTATTTACAGCCATGCAGGACATAGCAGCAAACAGGGAAGCCCATACAGAGCATTTGGAAAGACTAAGAGAAGCAAGGCATATGTATGCAGCACAAAAAATATTATTTTATCAAAAGTATCTTTCTTCTATACAATAGTAGTGAATTAATCATGCGTATCTTAACTGTAAAATCAAATATTTATGCTTCAGTATGTAGCTAAAGCCATTGTAAGAATCAATTGCAATGCTGTATTTAGATGCTATGGGTTCAAATCCCACAAATAAATATATTTTAAAGTAATTAAAAAACATTACCCAAAATTGACATATATGCTATGCTGTTAACTTAATGTGCACTAATGTATACAGCATATGTGCAATATAGGCATATTGTAAGGATTACTTGGAACAATTATTAATCATACTTTGTAGTTGTTAATGTAAAAGTAAATTTAAATAATTTATATCATACTAATTTATTGTATGTGACATATGATGGTTCTAATTATCTTTTCATTTTTTCTGCCATCCTCACCCCTTATCTCTCTCTGTTATTTTTATATGTGTGTTCACAATGTTCTGATGTCATCAGTTTCTGAAAACTGACAAAATGATTTCCAGCAAGGTAGGCCAACCAGTGGGGCTCAGCCTGCCTCCCTTTCAATGGCTGCAGCACTGATGCCCAGCACACCTGAGACCCAACCTGGCAGTGCTGTGTCTGCAGCTCCTGTACTACCTGGGGCCTGCACATCAAGTAGTATTACCACGGCAGCTGATGTAATGGAACCTTCTCGGAGTATTGGCAGAGGTGGTGATGTTGTCGCCCAGCCAGGGGATGCCAGGCATGGTGCTTGAGGTGATGGAAAGCACCATTGGTGCATGCCTCAGCCAGATGGAGAAAATGTTCACCAGAATGTTGAACAAAAGAAAATGTCAAGCACTCCAACAACAGCTGAGGAGGGGGCAGTCATGACAGATCTGAGGGTGAGAACTAGATTCTCACTGTCCCCATGCTTGACAGGCATGAGCATCCAATATCCCCTCCCTATCCCCAATAATGATGTCCCCCAACCTGTTGGTTCACTCACATCCTTGTCTCTTTTCCTGATTGCCCTGTTTGCCTGCAACGACTTCCTCACCTACCCTACTTACCTGAACCTGACATACCTACGTCCCTTACCCAACATTCTTTTCTTACTGAAGTAAAACGCAAACATGGGCACCTGCCCCCCTCCCAAAAAAACCTTCCCATGCATGGCTCTCCATTTCACACGTGTCATCTTGACACACTTGATTTGGTTCAATTGGCTAAACAACGTGATTACATTGTTGTCACCCATCTTTGTTGAGATGACAGTCCAAATTCATTGAATATTCTTTCCATGTTCATTTTACACTGCTAAATAAGTGGCAGCTATGGTTCTTTATTGATTCCCTCCTGCACATTCTTATATTGCTTTCCCTTTGTTCTTCCCCCCCTGCTTGCTCCCCATTTCTCTTCTTTCCTATCTACCCCATTTTCATACCTTTAATCTGGTCAAAAAATAGAATCACGCACCACGTGCATAAATAATATGAATGATGAATCCCCAATGAACCCCGTCATGCACCAATGCAAAGCGGCGGTGAATGGCTCTTCATGTCCTATGGCATGGTGTGGTTACCTCCACACAATACTGCTTAAAAAGGCACTCATTAAAAATTTCATATATTTACTTAGCCTGATGAATGTATAAATATGTAAATTCATATGTGCACTACTGACATAAATTAAGTACTGTTTGTTTTTATACAATACTTCACTGAAGTCATTCCCTCTCACATTTCCAATAATTATCCACATGCATTATTTTAATTACATCATGAATATATATGTAAAAAAATTACAAAGAGCTGGATTTTAACCCTGTATCATCTGCATTCAAAAGAGCTCACTGCTGTTACACCTGATGACACACAGTCAGCTAGGCAGCAGGTAGTTTTTTTCCAGTCATTACTGTCCATATCTCTCTATATAGCGTGTTTGAGTGGAGAAACATGAACAAATAGAACTTTTATAATTTTCTCTATGAAGCAGAGACCCACGTTTGCTCATTGCTTAACTATGCTCAAGTGAGGTAAGCTGTAT
This sequence comes from Protopterus annectens, assembly GCF_019279795.1. NCBI lineage: Eukaryota > Metazoa > Chordata > Ceratodontiformes > Protopteridae > Protopterus > Protopterus annectens. Next base: position 375,078,476 of record NC_056741.1, read on the forward strand.
AAATAAATTTTTTAATGTCCTAATACTAATGACCCAACATTTCTGATATGAGCTACTTATGAACACCATATTATGTGTTAGCTATTTCTAAAGTAGCCAATATAAATAGGTACTTCTCAAATTCAAGTAGTAGTCATTAGATGTGTATCTCGCTTGTACAAACACTTTGCCATCAATGGTGTAAACCAGCTGCTCAGCTGTGTGATATGGAAAGTGCTGATAAGCATGTATTACTTATGTGAGTTAGTCTTAATCCAGTTAAAATCCATGTAAAAAACTTTTTACTGACTGAACACATGTATACACTGATTCATGTGCCCTGTACTCATGCATTTGAAACTTGTGATAGTACTAGTTCCCAAATGTCACCTACAGTACAGGAATAAGTAGCACAAGTGCATTGTTACATCATATATACCTTTATACTGATAATAGACATTCAGATTGTCTTATACATGTATTAATGTGGACAGCAATTATTTACTAATATGAACACTGTATGTATACACATGTAGATCCATGCTGATAATGTGTATGTCTATATGTGATGATAAGTGTGTAATGTACACAACCATACTGAGAAACAGCTGCATATGTCTCATTTCTGCTACATGCACTCCTGACAGCTTTTTGCATCTAGTTTGAAAAGCTGCCTTTTAAAGTATAACTGCACATTGGAAACACAACAGGAAATCCAAAATCCATAATTTGAACATCACTCTCATAACAGGATATGTTACCCATATGATGATGGCATCATATATAAAAACACTATGACAAGGCAACAACATACTTCAAAGGTGTTGCAATCAGTAACCACTGTGTTTAGAAGATGGAAACAAAATACTTACATGTGTGTGAAATTACCACAATAACCACATTATGTGTCTGTCTCTATGTACATACGTGTGTGTGTGTGTGTGTGTGTGTGTGTGTGTGTGTGTGTGTGTGTGTGTGTGTGTGTGTGTGTGTGTGTGTGTGTGTGTGTGTGTGTGTGTGTGTGTGCATATTCAGAAGAGTATCCGTCTATATCCTATCAATCAAGACACAAGCATAACTGATAGCTTGATAGTTGTATATGCCTACCTAGCCATTTCATGCAGGTCTCCCAACATCTTCTCTCAAACATTCAATAAGGATGCCATCCACTATAAAATGCCCAGTGGCACTATCAACGTCAGACTTGTGTCACGGTATTGCATTAAGTACTGAGTTCTAAAAATGGTGTACCTAGTTAGGTAGGGATTCTAATCTTGTTGCAGCCAACTGATGTGTGTGTGTGTTTGTAGTCAGAAGAGTGTAAGTCTTTATCCTACTGTCAGCAATCCGGTCCCATGGCGAACAAGTAATTTTGACAGTCATACATGGCTACCCAGCAATTTTTTATATGCCTCCCACATCATCTCTCAAATATTTGATGAGGGTGTTATTGACTATAAATTTTCAACAGCACTGAAAAAGTCAGACTTGTGCTGTGGCACTTTCATTAAGTACTGAGTTCTCTAGCTGAAGTACCTAGTTAGGTAAGGGTTCTAATCTCCCTGCAGTTAATTAGTGTGTTTGTGCATGTAGTCAGAAGAGTGTAAGTGTGTATCCTACTGTCAGCAATCTAGTCCCATGGAAAACAAATAATTTGGAAAATCATACATGGCTATCCAGCAATTTCATACAGACCTCTCAACCTCTTCTCTCAAACATCCAATAAGGATGTCATCCACTATAAATTTCCCAGTGGCACTATCAACATCAGACTTGTGTCACGATATTGCATTAAGTACTGAGTTCTAAAAATTGTGTACCTAGTTCAGTAGGGATTCTAATCTTGTTGCAGTCAACTGATGTATGTGTGTGTTTGTAGTCAGAAGAGTGTGAGTGTTTATCCTACTGTCAGCAATCCAGTCCCATGGAGAACAGGTAATTTTGACAGTCATACATGGCTACCCAGCAATTTTTATATGCCTCCCACATCATCTCTCAAACATTCAATGAGGGTATCATTGACTGTAAATTTTCAACAGCACTGAAAAAGTCAGACTTGTGCTGTGGCACTTGCATTAAGTACTGAGTTCTCTAGATGAAGTACCTAGTTATGTAAGGGATCTAATCTCCCTGTAGTTAATTGGTGTATTTGTGTGTGTAATCAGAAGAGTGTAGGTGAGTATCATATTATCAGAAATCTAGTCCTATGGAAAACAAATAATTTTGACAGTTATACATGGCTACCCAGCAATTTCATACAGGCCTCACAACATCTTCTCTCAAACATTCAACAAGGATATCATCCACTATATATTGTGCAGCAGCACTATCAAAGTCAGACTTGTGCCATGGTACTGCATTAAGTGCTGAGTTCTCTAAATGGTTTACCTAGTTACATAGGGATTCTAATCTCATTGCAGTCAACTGATGTGTGTGTGTGTGTGTGTGTGTGTGTGTGTGTGTGTGTGTGTGTGTGTGTGTGTGTGTGTGTGTGTGTGTGTGTGTGTGTGTGTGTGTGTGTGTGTGCTTGTCTTCACTTGGTTGACATTCAAGAGACCATTTTAGACTGGCATTCCTACTACCATCTTTTTCTCACCAGTTACTGCTGATGTCATCAGCTGTAAAGTGTTGACTGACATTCTTGTACTGTGGCCCTTGTATTAAGTTCTGTGTTCTGTAGATAGTTAGGTAGGGGTTCTACTCTCATTGTGTTCAACTAGTGAGTGTTTTTGTTTTCACTTGGTTGACATTCAAGAGACCATTTTAAACTAGCATGTGAGACACTCATACTACTGTCTTCTTCTCACCAGACACTGCTGATATCATTAGCTATAAAGTGCTGTTTGACACTCTAACAGCCAGACTTGTGTTGTGGCACTTGCCTTAAATACTGTGCTCTGTAGATAGTTAGAGAGGGGTATTACTGTCAGTGTATTTAATGGGCTTGTGTGTACATTCAACAATCATTAGAGTGACAGTTTTAGAATGACAAGTGAGACCACAGCTATTTCAAACATTCCGCAGAACATCTTCTTGTAGCATACACTGTGATGTCATCCTGGATAGCATGCACTCTGACAATACACAAGAAAAACCTGTGATGTAGCAGAAACATTAAGTACTGTGTTCTCAAACTACTTTACCTAGATATATTAGGGTTTTAATCTGACAGCAGGCAACTTGAGTGTGTATACATCCAAATATTACTTTTTAGACAATTTCACACAAGATCTGACTCCACATTCATGTCAGACATTCCTCCCAACATGTTCTTATCAGCATACAATGATGCTATTATACTTCATAAAGTGCAACATGACAATGTTAAAATCAGACATATGTGGTGGTGCTAGTGTTACATTGCATGGTATTCATCTTCTATACCTACACAGGTGTAATGTTCAAATCAGACCCAGTCTACTGCTGTGTGTGTGTGTGTGTGTGTGTGTGTGTGTGTGTGTGTGTGTGTGTGTGTGTGTGTGTGTGTGTGTGTGTGTGTGTGTGTGTGTGTGTTTGTGGTTGGTGATAAATTATGGCCATTGTATGATCTTTTGAATTGCTGTCTATTGCATTACCATGTAGGAAAACTTTTAATGCAGCCCTACGCATCCACCATCATCCTTTTTCCTCTGGCCACATCACATCTTTCCTACAGAGGACTGGATGATGTCCTCATGTCAGATATTCATACACACATCATGAAGCAGTGTACTTCCATGAGCCTCTACGAGCCATTTCCAGGCCACTGCATGTGTGATTGATAATTCTGTCATGGTGAGGTACACATTTCCTATATGGACAGTGGCAGTATGTAATGCAATCCAACAAATACACACATATGCACAATACTGTTACTATCTTACATCATATAGATATAGGCAGTTTGTTTTAAATGTTGTGATAATGGCTAGGATTTTATGTGCTGTTGGCAATTAGCGTGATAATATCCTATGACCCTATAAACATTGGACATGTCAATGTTGCTGTCATTGATACATGCTGTGTCAAGGTGTGGCTGTACAGTATGCCTTCAAGAGGTTATTACAGTCTGTGATGTGAGCTGGTGTTGGTAACCACTACTGTCAGTTCATTACATGCCCTTTCTATAAGAGCTGTAGTAATATTCTTCCTGAGACTTGTTGACATAGTATGATAAACTTTTATGTATATTGTTGGCTTATTAAGACATGTGTTGTTGTAGTGGGGAAGATCAATATTCTATGCAGTTCTCATTCCACCATCACAGAGATACTTGCCGTATGGCAGAGGTGTGCATGTATCTACTTACCATCATTAAATGCTCACTGACAGACATCAATATAAATTCACACTGGTTATGTGGGCTTGCAAGTCTTGTTTCAGCACATGTAATGTTAAGATATACATGGAAATATCACATTTTGATGCAACTACAACCTTGTGGGATTCATTGTATTGGCAGTTGTATTGCTATTCAGAAGGATGATTGATGTGGTCAGCAGCACCATTATATAACTATTAGCATTTGTGTCAGGAAATGTTCTGCATGTGCCACAAACAACTGATTTGTAATGTGTTCTTATATGTTATCAGGCTGCTCAAACACAACTTTTCCATGGAACATATAGGCATATGTTGCACGATTGATGCAATTACATGACATCAGTACAGATGTATGACTGTGTGAACAGTAACCATGTGTGGCATGTGATGGATGACCAAGACTGTATTTGGAAGTGTTTTCACAATTCATGTATTTCAATAAATGTGACATGTTAGGGGAGCACACAACTAAGCATAGAGCTGTTTCTGGATGCCACCAGCCATATGCAACCAGAAAAAATAGGTTATATGCTAGCTGACAGTTTGTCTTACACTTTACCCTTCAGTCGCCACTGACCATCAGCCTAAGTACGCATGCAATCATTACCTATTTTTTTCTCAAAACAGCAGCTCATCTGTGCATTGTCTAAGGCTAATAACACATAGACTCAATGGGCCCTGAAAACATACTAGGTTGCCTATAGCATGACTTAAAACTTGACCTAGCAGACACCGTTGGATCCCTACTTCAACACAGCCTCCAGACAGCCTAGGTTCTCAAAGAAGGGTGTACAGCAACAGTTATCTGTCTGATGCAATGAGTTACAGACCCATATGCTTCACACTCCTCATCTGAGAGGCAGAGCAATGAGTCATCATGGACATCTCAAAAGGGAAACAGGTAATCTCCTGACATTGTACCACACCCACATTTGATTTGTTAAGGCTACTTCATGTCTGTTATACCTGTTTAATGTCTTCAAGCCACCAAGGGCATGCATGAGCAAAGCACTCTTATACTGTGTAACATGACATGCCCAAGGCATTAGACATAAATCCACACTCAGGTATTACAGAGACACTGTCTCAAGTGGACATAAACACCTACATCACCAAATGGGTAGTCAAGTAGATTGCATACATGATAGATAAAGTTTGTGATGTCACCTCTATCTAGAGTCCAGTGACAAGGTCCACATCTCAGCAGTATGTACTAGGCCCTTTCCTATTCATTACTGAAGTCTCAGAGGTCAAGACTAACTTACACAACCTTTGTCTAACCAGCTTTGCGGAGGACTGAAAATTGTGGACAATCATTGAATCCAAGAGTTGTAGAGGTATAATGCAGACAGAATTAACATACACAAAGGATGGTTGCCAGAGCCATGGAAACACAGTAGATGAACAAAAATCAAGGGAGGATTAGTTCCTCTATGAAAGCAAATACACAAGCTAATTACAATATAGACAGCACATCCCTAAGAGCAGACCAACTGGTATGTGACCTATGCACTTAGGTAGATGGTATGTGGAATGTCCACCAGCATGTCCCCACAGTAGTGACTAATTCCTTGCATGTAATGCAACTCATGGGTATGTGTGGGACATCCACATCAGAAGATATTATAGTCACATTGTTCTCAGTCCTTATCACATGAATAATTGAGTACAATGCACCCTTTTGTATCTATCTCCCAACACATCTTCCAGGGATGCTGTACTCAGATGTATCACATTTGCCACAGTGAGCTCCCACACATCTTATTGGCTATACCTAAGTTTTCAGTTTAATGCATAAGCATTAGGAATTGATAGTGCCAAACTCCCTTCAGGGTGTTATACAAGATACATGTGTGCTGCATGTGATAAATAAATAGCTGAATGACAACACTGATGGCATGGACTGCATCTGTGCATGTGTATATTGTGACAAACAGATGTATGCCATGCATAACCTGTCAACTAGCCAGGATTGCTTACAATTTCAACTACAGGTGTAACAGTGCCCATCTTAATATCTCCAAAAGCTGTACATTTTTGAGGCAGGTGTGCTTGATTTCCCTTACAGATTACTGACAGATTATGACAGTTGCACAAGTTGCAGAACCACACAATCACACATTTTATGTTAATGATATAGATTCATGGTGGTATTGTTCTGATATTGTCCATTATTGTGCATGCTTCTGTTTACTGTTGTCCATGAGGCTGTTACTATGTGTCCGACTTAGTTGAGACCTATGCTGGAAAGACTGGAACAATTCTCTTATTAGCCTCAACAAAAAGTTGAGATCTCTCATCAAACACTCCAAAGCGAGGTATAAAGGCAGAATTGTGGCAGACACTAAAAATAACCACAAAGACTTTTATAGTCAAGAATCTCCATGGCAATACCCAGATCTGCTCTGAGTTACTGCACAGTGGTATATCCTATACCGAGCCAACAGATATTGCCAACATACTGGCCGACAGATTCAGTGCCAACTTTACCCCTGTCTCCCCCCAAAGGACCAATCTCAATACCAGAAGAATGCCAGGCACCCAGCATTAGTGCAGCACAAGTTAAAGCTGCATTGTCTAAGGCCAAGAATACAGCTTCCATGGGACCCAACAATATTCCTGGCTGTGTTCTACATGAATTACAAAGTGAACTGGTACCACATATGTGTGATCTGTTCACTCACAGACTCACCTCAGGCTTTGTCCCTACCAAATGGTGCATCCCTACCAAATGGTGCACAGATACAGTCATCCCTCTCCATAAAGGAGGAGTGACTACAGACCCTGGAAATGATCTCCCCATTAGCTTGATGAGTCTGATATGTAAGGCTATGGAGTGCATCATCATAGACCTAATTAACAAGGATATAGGGTATCTCCAAACTCTGGATCCCACACAATTTGATTTTGTGAAAGGTAGATCATGCCTGCTGAACCCGGTTGACTTCTTTGAGTCAGTCAACAGAGTGGTGGATGAAGGTAAGGCAGTTCATACAGCCTACCTTGATCTGGCCAAGGCCTTTGATACCATTCCTCACTGAGGGATTATTGATAAACTCAGCAAACTAGCCATCAACCCCTATATTGTTAGGTGGGTTGCAAATTGGCTCACAGATAGGACCCACAGTGTGGAAGCAGCGGACTCCAAGTTAGACTGCTGACCAGTCACGAGTGGAGTCCCACAGGGATTGGTCCTGGGTCCGCTCCTGTTTGGCATTTACTTCTCAGATGTCCAGGCCAACAAGGAGGGACTCTGGCTGACCAGATTTGCAGATGACTGCAAGCTGAAAACCATTATTAACTCCCCAAGTGATGCAGACATCCTACAGAAAGGTCTCACTGAGACAAATGACTGGTGTTGAAACTATGGCCTTAAGCTTAATGCCAAAAATGCGTCGTCATCCCCTTTGGGAAAAACTCAGTTCCCACTAATTATCACATTTATGGGAGCCCGCTGAACACTGAAGGCATTATAAGAAATCTGGGGGCACAGGCTGACAGCAACCTCTTCTTAGACCACCACATTGCCAATGTGGTCAGAAAGTCCTTTCGTGTGGTACATCTCATTACCAAGGTTTTTGAATGAAGGAAGAAAGACGTCATCATTTTTCTCTACTCTTCCTTCATTAGACCAATCATAGAGTATAAAGCCCCAGTTGGTATGTATCTCACTAGACACCTGCAACAGCTGGCAAGGCCACAAAAGTACCTCACAAAGAGAATCCTAGGCCTTAAACACATATTACACAGACAGATTAAAAAAAACTCCAGCTATTCTCTGTCTCATATCATCTACTAAGAGGCGATCTCTGCTTGACTTACAAAGCCATGTCTGACCCAGCTCTGTTAGAAATGCTACATCTAAAGAAATCTCAATCCCTCTGCACCACATGCTCTAGAGACCTCAACCTCATTACCATAATCAACAGAACATGCTGGAGGGACAGATTCCTAACCCAGAGACTGCCCATGCTCTGGAAGAGACTTCCCATACATGTCAAGCAGAGCACCTCACTACCCCGCTTCAAGAGAAATCTTGATGAGTGGATGGGAAATAGAAAGTTCCCCCTGGGGATCACTCCAGTGGGTCTACTTGATAGAGGCACTGGGAACTAATTATGGGTGGCACAATGCCAGGGCACCTCTATGTGCTAGGCTTGTAAAGGCCCCAGTGCCATTAGCCTAGTACACACCTATGAACCTATGAACATTCATATTCAAGCAAATCATTTTGCACACCTTCACAGTATGCACCTACCCCCTATTATATATACTGTCCTTGCTGAATATCCTCACTAGCTATCATTTCAGGGTGTTTAAAATCACAAATAAGCCAAAACAGTGGTTTGAATGCCCAAAATTAAAACTAGTAAACCTGGAATAAGGCACAAACAGAGCTCAGCAAACGGACACCTTCTTTAATGGACACAAGCACAAATAAATCCACAGCAAATGAAATCACAGCAGCACAGCACAGCAAACGAACTCACAGCAGCACAGCACAGCAAACGAACTCACAGCAGCACAGCACAGCAAACGAACTCACAGCAGCACAGCACAGCAAACGAACTCACAGCAGCACAGCACAGCAAACGAACTCACAGCAGCACAGCACAGCAAACGAACTCACAGCAGCACAGCACAGCAAACGAACTCACAGCAGCACAGCAAACGAACTCACAGCAGCACAGCACAGCAAACGAACTCACAGCAGCACAGTAATGCTGTACAAGTAAATCCACATACGTTTTCACCAAAATAACTTCATCAGATACCTATCCTCTCTTCCTTTGATGAATAAATAAACTAATCTAGTTCAAATGAACCAATGGATAAACAGATTCAATTAAACATGTAAAATGCATTGAAACACGTGGACCTTAAAGGTAAATGAATCTGAATGTTAAAACCAAATAAATAAATAAATTAATAAATATGTATATATATTTTGTTGTATAAAATACTTCAAATATAAACCTTGGTTAAGAATATATATAGAAAGTTTCATATAGATATTACAAACACAAACCTGAAATGCTTCTAAAATGTTTTTTGAAGTAAAGCTAAACTGAATCTAGATAAAATTAAAGTGGAAATTAAATTAAATGCATGTTCATCTCGTTAAAAAATTATTATATAAAATTGAACCATGAAATGCTTACATATACAATATGAATAAATAAAACATAAAATTATTTAAAAGTAAATATAAATATAATATTGTTATAAAAAATACTATAATTTAGCAGATCTCTATTTCAGCACAGGTTTCAAGGATAACATTTCATTTAAACCAGGGAAAGAGCTTGCATCCAAAATAATTTGCCAATATAGCTCCCTATATTCCAAACATAATAAGACAAATGTAGGTACAATAAGGTTAGTTCAAACCTTTCTACAGAAGAAATGTATACACTTAGTTTATGTAGAGAGAATAAAAATCTTAGAATCATGAAACCTGACAAGGGGGGTGGGGTGGGGTTTATGGATCATATTAAATATGAGGCAAAAATGTTTGATTTGTTAAATGACCAGCATACCTATGAGAGAGTGTCTATGAATGATATTCATACTGCTTACAAAAAACTTTCTCTTTGAATGATTTAGTTTTAGAGGGGCTTATTGATCTAGAAACATAGAACTATTTACATGTTGAACAACCCAAAGTTCCATGTATTTTTGGTATACCAAAGCTCCATAAAAATCCTGATGATCCTCCTCTCAGACCTATTGTATCTGCAGAGGGTTCTATTACTGCCCCACTGGCAAAATATGTAGAGGGGAAAACATATTGGACCTGATCATCACCAACATGGGGACTCTATGTTCCATACCAGAGGTATACCCCTCATTGGTAAGATCTGACCATAAATGAATCTCACTGGGCATCCATATCCTATCCCCACCCCCAGCCAAGGAAACCACAGTGAAGAACTTCTCAAAAGCAAACTTCACACTTCTCAAAACTGAGGTTGAATCCTTCAAAGCCCCCGGGCCAGTGGAAAATATGGCCCAAACCGCAGAATCCTTTACAAACACATTCTATGGACACCTACAGGAATGCATGGATCGTGCTATCCCAAATAAAACCAAGACTCATGCCTCCAAAGGCAGGAGACCTGTCTGGTGGACCCCAGCCATAAATAAGCTATACAACAGAAAGAGGAAGCTACTACATGATAGAGCAAAATCCCAAAAAGGGAAAGCATCTCTGATCAGTACTAGCAAGAAACTACGATCCCTCATAAAATCATCTAAGACCAGCTTTGAAAGAAAAATTGCACAAGATGCTAAAGATAATCACAAGGCCTTCTTTAGTTATGTCAGGAACCTGGCTGGCAACTCCCAGATATGCTCTGAGTTAGTGCAAAATGACAAAAAATACACTGAACCCACAGACATTGCCAACATCCTGGCAGACAGGTTCAGTGCAAACTCCCCCCCCCTTCCCCCCCAAAAGAGCAAATGTCTATCCCAACAGAGTGTATCCTCCCTGACATCACAGATGCACAGGTGAGAGCTTCCCTCTCCAAAGCAAAAAACACAGCATCAATGGGAATGGACGGTGTCCCAGGCTGCATCTTACACGAGCTCCAAGAAGAACTGAACCCTCACATAAAGTCACTGTTCAATCTCAGCCTTACTACAGGATATGTACCCAAGGAATGGCGTACAGCAACAGTGGTCCCACTCCACAAAGGGCTACCACAACGGACCCCAGAACCTATCACCCTATAAGTCTGACTAGCCTGGTCTGCAAAGCTATGGAGTGTATCATCATGGAACTCATAAACAAAGACATTGGGAACCTCCAAACACTGGATCCTTCCCAATTCGGCTTTGTTAAGGGCAGATCTTGCCTCTTGAACCTGGTCAACTTCTTTGAAACAGTCACCAAGGCCATAGATGAAGGGAAGGTAGTCCACACAGCCTACCCGGACCTCGCAAAAGTCTTCGACACAATACCCCACTCAGGCATCATAAAAAGCTCACAAGCTTAAATATCAACCCCTATGTCACAAGATGGGTTGCAAACTGGCTCAGGGATAGAACCCACATGGTCAGAATTGCAGGTGCCATGTCAGACTCTAAACCAGTTACAAGTGGCGTCCCACAAGGCTCAGTCCTGGGACCTCTCTTGTTCGGTATATATTTATCTGAGGTACAGGCTAACACAGGAGGACTATGGCTGACCAAGTTCGCAGATGACTGCAAACTGGGTGCCATAATCGACTCACCGACTGACACAAGCATCCTCCAAAAGGGTCTCACAGAGAGGGATAACTGGTGCCAGAGCCATAGCCTAAAGCTAAATGCCAAAAAGTGCATAGTCATCCCCTTTGGGAAAAACAAAGTGCCCACAAATTACCACATAGGTGGTAATCCATTAAGTGCGGAAGAAGTAATTAGGGATTTGGGGATCCAAGTAGATAGAAATCTCTCCTTTGACAATCACATTGCCAAAGTGGTTAGAAAGACCTTCTATATAGCCCACCTTATCACTAAAGGGTTCATATCTAGATCAAGAGTGGTCATTGTGCCCCTCTACTCGTCACTCATCAGGCCTGTAGTTGAATACAATGCCCCATTTGGGATGTACCTTACCAGACACCTGCAGCAACTGGAAAGACCCCAAAAGTACCTCACCAAGAGGATCAAGGGACTCAAACAGATGCCCTATGCAGTTAGGCTAAAGAAACTCGAGCTGTACTCAGTTGCTTACCGCCTACTCAGAGGCTACATGCTCCAGGGACTTAACCTCAGCACAGAAATAAATAGGACATGCTGGAGGGACAGATTCATATCCCAGAGGCTCCCCTCACTCTGGAACAAAATCCCAATCCATGTTAGGCAGAGCCCCTCAATGACCCTCTTCAAGAGAAATCTTGATGAGTGGATGGGAGATCATAGGTTTACCCCTGGGATCTCTTCTGTGTCCCTACTAGACAGAGGCACAGTAAACTAACCTTAAAAGGGCTATCTTCTGTGACCTACTATACAGAGGCACAGTCAACTAATCTAAAAGGGTGGTGAAAGCCAAACACACTCTGGCTAGGCTTATAAATGCCCTAGGGCAGATAGCCTAATATCAACCTATGAACCTATGTACATCTCAAGAATGTGGTGATGGAACATTCCAATGTGTTGAAGGATTCTTGGGATTTTTTAAGGCACATTAAAAATTCCAATCAGGTAGACACCTCTAGTTTTATCACTTTGGATGTTGTGGATCTTTTTACATGTATTCCTCATGAGATAGGTTTGGTTTGGTTTGGAGAATTTTTGGAAAGCAAGAATAACATTCCTTTTAAGGTATTTCATACATGCTTAGTTTTAATGGGATTGATTTTAAATAATAATTTTATATTCTTCCAAGGGGAGTATTTTAGACAATTCAAGGGCATAGCCATGGGTGCCGATTGTGCACCTACATATGCCAACATCATTTTATTATATTGGGAAGAAAAATGTGTTCACAATTTAAATTTTAAACAATATTGGAACTACTATGGGCGTTTCCTGGATGATGCTTGTCTTTTTTGGAATAATACCTTGGAAAATTTATGGAATTTTTTGATTATATTTCAAACACAACTAATTTTTTAAAATTCACCTAAAAATTAGATGAAGTAGAATTGTGTTTTTTAGATGTAAACATACAGAGAATGGGGGAAGGTTTTATATCAAAAATTTTCAGAAAAGATACGTTTTCTAATGCTTACTTGCATTACACAAGCTCTCACCCACCTTTTCAAAAAAGAGCAATATTTAAAGGCCAGCTGGTGAGAGCTAGTAGGATGACGTCAGACGATCGGGATTTTAATACTGAATGTGAATTTATTAAAGATATGTTTGGAGCAAGGGGTTACCCCATAGATCTATTAACAACAGTTATTGTAGAGGTTAAGGAAGGGAGAGCAGGAAGATTTGCTCCAATTTTGGGGATACCCCTACCTATACTGGAAGTACAAAATATTGAGGCAAACACTGCTAAAGTTACAACTTTAGAAAAAGGTTTTCATTCTGCCATGTTTACCACCTTTGATGGTGAGAGTAATCTGGTGAGAAGTATTCTTAGTAAAGAATGGAATAAATTTGCGATTTTGTCCGATTTGAACCATATTTTTGAGAAACCATTTTTAAATGTGCATATAGAAAGGGACGCAATATCAAGAATATATTGGAGGGGGCAAACTTCAGTAACCCTATTAGTAATATTAAAAAAGGGACAGAAAAATGTGGGCATTGCCCATATTGTGTTAATATTAAGGAAGGTGATTCTATTCTTTTGAAGAAGAGGAGCAAGTATATTACTACTCGAGGTTTTGCCAATTGTAATACCACAGGTGTGGTTTATATTGCTACATGTGAATTCTGTGACTCATTTTATGTTGGCAAGACCGAGAGGAAACTGAGGCAGAGAATTTGAGCTTTTATATGAGATGAGGAAAAGAAAAGATAATAATGCTCTGTTTAAACATCAAAACAATTGTGGCAAAGCTAAATTCCAGTTTTTTGTCATCAAAGTGGTCCCACGTGATCCCAGGGGAGGGCCTTAGGAGACTCATTTGGAATATAGGGAACTATATTGGCAAATTATTCTGGATGCAAGCTCTTTCCCTGATTTAAATGAAATATTATCCTTGAAACCTGTGCTGAAATTGAGATCTGCTAAATTATAGTATTTTTTATAACAATATTATAATTATATCTACTTTTAAATAATTTTGTTTTATTTATTCATATTGTATATGTAAGCATTTCATGGTTCAATTTTATATAATAATTTTTTAACAAGATGAACATGCATTTAATTTAATTTCCACTTTCATTTTATCCAGATTCAGTTTAGCTTTACTTCAAAAAACATTTTAGAAGCATTTCAGGTTTGTGTTTGTAATATCTATATGAAACTTTCTATATATATTCTTAACCAAGGTTTATATTTGAAGTATTTTATACAACAAAATATATATACATATTTATTCATTTATTTATTTATTTGGTTTTAACATTCAGATTCATTTACCTTTAAGGTCCACGTGTTTCAATGCATTTTACATGTTTAATTGAATCTGTTTATCCATTGGTTCATTTGAACTAGATTAGTTTATTTATTCATCAAAGGAAGAGAGGATAGGTATCTGAAGAAGTTATTTTGGTGAAAACGTATGTGGATTTACTTGTACAGCATTACTGTGCTGCTGTGAGTTCGTTTGCTGTGCTGTGCTGCTGTGAGTTCGTTTGCTGTGGATTTATTTGTGCTTGTGTCCATTAAAGAAGTTGTCCGTTTGCTGAGCTCCGTTTGTGCCTTATTGCAGATTTACATGTTTAAGTCACAACCATTCATCTCCAGTGATATGTGACCTTGACTGACAGTCACATAATAGGCAGCAACTGTGGGATGATAGGATTTCTACCTACACAGGAGATGTACACAGCAGTACATACCGTATCATGCACATATGTGATTACTGTTCATGCAGCAACTGGTTTGTCTTTGCGGTGTATGTACATTGACATACCATGTTTCACTTGCCCTCCTCACATGTCCTCATTCCTACCATTCTTGTGTGTGGCCTTATTCAATACACACAATTCCGCAGAATAATTGTTTATAATGCAGTCTACGAACCCTTGATGATCACCACCAACTTTATATCAGTATACCTAAAAAGGTCTACACAATACTCTGCACTGCTTACACTTTCCTGTAATGTGTTAGATCTTTATGCATTGTCTTATAATAAACCCTGGTAGTCATTGTGGCTGCCCTTACAATTCTGCAGAACTAGTTTGTCCATAAGTAAATGTATTAGAATGTCTGTAGGTGTTTGTGGCACTTTACACTGTTTCTTGGCTGGAAAAACTGTTCCATGAAACCACGCTTGTTTACATTTGAGTGGTATGTGGTGTATGCATATGCAATTAGCACTGCTGCTGCTTATCGCACAAACATGTAAACTCTGTGTAGGTTTCACTGTAAGCCTACATGGAGTTTATTGAATCCCCATGGTAATCTACATATTGACTATTTATTTCTTTATTTATTCTCCAAGTACAGCAGTAGCTCAGTGGCTAAGATTTTGTAGTGAGATGGGGTATTTTTCATACCAGTGTTCCTGGCATAACTTACACAACTTTTTTCAGTCTTTTTGTTTTTCTAAACGAAAGGAAAAATGTGTGGGATTTCACCTCTTGAACTATGCATCTTTCTATGTACAGTTCTGTTCCAAAGTTAATTCTGCACCCATTTTGCAAAATTACTTTATTGTCAAGATAGGAGAACATGGATCACAGACTGCACACCATAGCAGGGTTAGCCACTCAGTGGTGAAAAATATGGCTCTAGGTGATTCGGTCATGTTGACTAAAGTTGCCAAAATGGGCATGGGTAGTTACCAGTGATAAGTGGGTTGAGGTCCCGGCCTACTCTGACCTATGCCAGGGACCATTGCTAATGGTGGGAGGGGTATATGTGCCCCTATTAGCCAGTGTGTGCCTGCCAGCAGTGCTGGCCCAGCCTGGATTGCTTGGGATAGCTCTGTTGAGCAAAAGCTGAATGTAAGACCAACCAACCTGCCAAACATGAACTGAGAATTGCTAAACTTAATGTAGGTTCACTGACAGGATGTAGCTTGGAAGTGGATGACATGATGATATGGTGAAGATTGGACATCCTATATATCCAAGAGATGAGCTGGAAGGGCAGTGCAGCAAAGATCTCAGTCTACCCCACAGCAGGGTTGTGATAGTGAGGAAAAGAGTGCATTCAGACAGTTGCAGGACTTACTAGATATATCAGGACAATATGAATTGGTGTTGATAATGGGTGACTTGATTGCACATATTGGGATAGACAGAAGCCTGGGTCCACATGGGTGGGGCAACAGGTATAAAGAAGGAGAAGCCATTCTAGACTTCTGTCTGGAAAATGGCTTGCCACATGGTTCAGAAAGACAGACAGTCACAAGATCACATACAAGAGTAGCCAACATGCAACTCAGGTAGACTTCCTCCTACTAAGGAAAAGACACTGGGGTAGAATGCATGATTGCAAAGTCATCCCCAGCAAAACAGTTGGCCCACAGCATAAACCACTAGTTGCCACAATCCTGCATGCAGTGGTCAGAGATGCCTCTAAGGTTAATAGAGACCAGACTGAAGACCTGGAAGTTGATTGGAGAGAAAGTACAACAGTTCAAGGAATTACTCAGGGCTCTAGTACCCCAAAAAAGAGGAAGAAATAGGTGGAGTTGAACAAGAATGGCAACATCTAAAAACAGCATGGGTTAGTGCTACAGAAAAGATATGTGGCCAAGCCAGGTATGGAAATAAGGTACGTAAGGAAAGCTGGTGGTGGAATGCAGAAGTCCAGGAAGTCATCAAAAGAAAGAAGGAGTGCAGAAAGACATGAGCGATAGAAAAGACTGACCAGACTAGGAAGGACTACTGGTTGGCTAACAAAAAAGCTAAGAAAGAAGTTGCAATAGCAAAGAATAGTGCCTCCGATGCCCTATTCTTTGCAATAGCAAAGAACAGGGCATCAGAGGCACTCTACCAACTTCTGGAAATTGACTCAGTAAGTGGCACAAAGAGATTATATCAGGTTGCAAGGCAAAGACAGAAAGATAAAGAAGATAGTCAGACACCCTTCATAAGGGATGCAAGCAACAACCTGCTCACCAGTCCACAGGACATCAAAGGCAGATGGAAGGAGTATTTCCCGCAGCTTCTGAATGAAGAAAACCCCGCAGAAGCTGTACTGCCCAAGCTTATGATGAAAGAAGAAGAGAAGCCCACTCTAGAAGAAGTAAGAACAGTACTAAGGAAAGGAAAGCAGCAGGCCCAGATGAAGTCACAGCAGATATGATAAAGATGCTGGGTGAGATAAGGGAGAAATGGTTCCTGAGGGTACTAATAGCAGTGTGGAGAGAAATGCATATCCCAGATGACTGAAGAATAAGCATATTTGTCAGGGTACAAGAACAAAGAGACATTCACAACTGTGGGCAGTACAGGGGCATCAAACTCCTATCACATTGCATGAAAGTTCTGGACAGGGTGATTGATAAATGGATATGCAGAGTAGGAGAATGTAAGATGGAAGATGAGCAGTTCGGATTCAGATCAGGATGCAGCACAACTGACCCGATGTTTGCAGTGATACAGATACTTGAGAAGTAGATAAAGATGAGGATAGAGTCCAACTTGGGCATTCCTAGACTTGGAGAAAGCATATGACAGGGTCCCAAGAAAGCTGATCTGGGCAGAAGTGCGGTGGTTTGAAGTCCCAGAAACAATGGTTGAATTAGTGCAGGCTATATACAAGGCCAATGACTCAAGTATGATCAGTGTTCAGCCTCACAGAGGGGTTCCCAGTCGGAGTAGGTGAACACCAGGGTTCAGCTCTGATCCCACTGCTGTTCATACTGGTGATGGACTACAATAACAAACAGGTCAGAGGGAACACATCAACAAAGTTGCTGTAGGCAGACAATGTGGCATTACAGGCAGACTCTGAGATAGAGCTTCAGCAAAGGATAGAAGAATGGAATACAAACTGAAGGGATAAAACTAAGCACAGATAAGATGGTGGTAATGGCTGCTAAGTTGGAAAATCAGAAGAAGCTGATAATAGAGATAGAAGGGAACATAGTGGAACAGGTAAACTGCTTCAATTATCTGGGAGGGGTAGTTGAGGAGAAGGGAAGTCTGTAAGAAGAGGTCAAAGCTAGAATCAGAGGGGCTGCAACTAACTGGCATAGAGTGTCTGGTGTAGTCTATGACAGAAAAATGCCAAAGAAGCTGAAATGTAAGGTGTACAAGACACTGGTGCAATCAGTACTGTATGGTACAGACACCTGGGAAGTAAAGACAGAACAGTTGAAGTTGAGCTGATGTCAATGAAGTGCCTGAGAAGGGTGGTAGAATGCATACTGTGGGCCAGTGAAGAAATGAGGACATAAGAGCAGAAGCCAAAGTAGCTCCAATTGCAGAAAAGATCAAAGAGAACAGATTATGGTGGTTTGGATACGTGCAGAAAAGCAGAAGACAATCTCGTAAGGAAGATTTGGGACAGACAGGAAGAAGGTAAGAGGAAGTGAGGACATCCAGTAAAGAGGTGGATGGATTGTGTGAAAGAAGATCTGCAAGAGTCAGGGATGAGTACTGAAGAAGGCAGGAGTGCAGCACTGAATCGAGAGTTGGTGACAGTTAACATGGAACCCTGACCCCATGTAGAAAAAAATGGGAAAAGGGGGGCTGATGATGATGATGATGAGTAATGCTTTGCAAAAACTAACAGAAAGGATGGAATATTTCTAAAGAAAAGTCATATCAGAGAGTTTAAGATACATTCCAAAGTGTTCAAAAGCAAGTTATGTACAATTTAACGCTAGTGGATATTGAGGTACTGTAATAAGAAAACTAATTGCCACTAACACAAAGGTCACTTGAGTATTTCAAAGTATGAAACATGTTTCTTATAGGAAACAATTCATATACTATGTGAGTTATTTGTGAATAAATTGATACATTGTTGTTTATAGCATAATGCAAATAAAAGTCTAAATGATGCATATTGTTATAAACTGACAAATTTTGCAATTATCCCACATAAGAACTGCTACATTACACAGAAAAATGCTTTCTTTGGTAATGCTACTAATAAATCTGTTCTACTATGAAGTGATATTTAATATTTTCATTAATGAAGTGCACTGTTTGTGAATCAGTATGGATTTCATTGCAGGTTTAAAAGATTTACAGTAAATACTTTATTTGTTTGTCTGAAACAGCTTTAGAATTCTGTTGCTTCTCTTATGAATCATTCAGTTGTATCTCAATGAGGTTCCAATCTACTGAATTCAGCTTTTCAGAAATACAACCTAGAAAATAATAATTGCAGAGGAACAAGCCTTCCACCCCAAACATGTATACCAAGTCCACAGACAGTTTAGACACAAAAACACAAACAAAAGGCAAATTACTGAAAACATTAGTCACAAAAACACAAACCAAAGGCAAATTACTGAAAACATTAGTCACAAAAACACAAACCAAATGCAAATTATTGAAAACATTAGTCACAAAAACACAAACAAAAAGCAAATTACTGAAAACATTAGTCACAAAAACACAAACAAAAGTCAATTTACTAAAAACATTAGTCACAAAAACACAAACCAAAGGCAAATTACTGAAAACATTAGTCACAAAAACACAAACAAAAGGCAAATTACTGAAAACATTAGTCACAAAAACACAAACCAAAGGCAAATTACTGAAAACATTAGTCACAAAAACACAAACAAAAGGCAAATTACTGAAAACATTAATCACAAAAACACAAATGTCAAATTACTGAAAACATTAGTCACAAAAACACAAACAAAAGGCAAATTACTGAAAACGTTAGTCACAAAAACACAAACAAAAGGCAAATTACTGAAAACATTAGTTACAAAAACACAAACCAAAGGCAAAATCTCAAAAATATAAGAATCGCTGCTGATGCCAGTTAATAACCACACCAGTAGCGATTTCCTATGGAAAAACGTGAATGAGGAGTTGAACATCAGGGAAGTGAACTCAGCACTTAAGTTCTCATCCAGTAGGAACTCAAAAAGGTATAGGGAAGCAAATTATCTTCCATATCATTTGAAAACAATTCTTCTGGGACAGAAGCATGCTGTCAATGCAAAAAAATAAACCATGGTATAAAGTTAAGACAGTGTGGATTATAATAATGTTGTGATACATGGATGATGGCGATTACTCCTCAATATCTGGAAAAAGACAGATCAATTGAGCACTATTATAGCAAGAGACCTGATCTTAACAAATGTTAAGCACCCCCTTCTTGTTAAGTTCAAGTTTCATATTAAGCAGAAAAATCTATCTGCACTGACCAACAAAAGACAGCAACAGAATGGGACTAAATTATACTGTCTTTCTGAAAGTGCTCGCTAAGTGGCTTACTGCTTTGAAAGCAGCAAAACACTTAATGTTTTCCCCCTCTTTAACTAATAGTACATGGAGTAGATAAATCCCCATGCACTACAAAGAATTATGATCGTGTCTCTAATTATAACTCTTAAATGTATATACAATCAGTTTGCTTTAACCTCTGCACATTGCTTATCTCCTAATTTCATGTATGTTATTAGTGCTCTTTGTGCCTGGATGATGGCTGAAAAGGGTCTGTTGACCAGTTCACTTACCTGCTAATCAAAAAAGGATAAATTATTTAATAATAAATCCAGATGGATTAGTAAGTATGCTGATGATTAGAAAACTGGTTTTGCCATCATCATCAGTAGGGATTTTCTTGAGGGTAATAACTACATATATAAAATAGCTTTTTAGGCATCTTGCTCTTGTATAACATTCAGTACAGAAAAATGCAAGTTCATGAACATTCAGAAAGCTTAAATACAGAAAGCCTTGACTTTGAGTGTTTCTGTCTTAGGTGAAGTGCTTGTATTTAAGGATCTTGGAGTAACAACTGCAAAAACTTTCAGTTCTCCACTTATATGGAGATGATTGTAAATAAAGTCATGAGACAAGTAGGAATGCTATTAAGTAATGCAACAACAGCAAGAGATAGCCACTGAATATTAAATGTTTATAAAGCACATATCAGACCAATATTAGAATACAATAGTTCATTCTGTGTTTGTATACTGGGTCATTTAAAACATCTGAAATCAGAGCAGAGAATATTCATAAAAAATCTTATTCATGTCCAGTTTAAGTTATGATGAAATATGTTATAGCAATAACCCATGGCTGTGTATGGTTAATGCTGTATTTACCCATGGTTGTTGTGGCTTGGTCACAAGGAAAA
The DNA here is from genome assembly GCF_019279795.1 of Protopterus annectens. Classification (NCBI taxonomy): domain Eukaryota; kingdom Metazoa; phylum Chordata; order Ceratodontiformes; family Protopteridae; genus Protopterus; species Protopterus annectens. The sequence continues at coordinate 375,099,609 of NC_056741.1, forward strand.
GTAAATTCTCACAGACTCATGATGTAAAAAAGCAGCCACAGCTGGCACTTGTGTGAGAAAAAATTTAAAATCCTGGCAGACAATCAGGTTTATTTATTTTGTTTTATTTACTCTTTATTGACTAGTTTGTTCTAATAGGCGAGTAGCCTCTTTTCAGTGGAGACCTGAGTTGGTATTTATACTCCAAGGGGAAATTTGGCCAGGGCATCATGGAACTTTCCTTACTCTTTTTAGTAGGTGCTGTGGGATATTTTACATCCAATAGAGCTACCACCAGCTAAATCAGATGGTGTCTCAGCTTAACAACTCATCCAAAAGGCTGCACACTTTGGAGTACACCCCCCCCCTCCATGCTGCATGCTGCACAATAGTGTCAGCAATTGCTCTACCTAGTGTGAGAATAGACACCACAACCTTCTGCACCAAAAGCAAATTTGGTATCAGTTGCGTCTTTGACACAAGGTATGGGCAGTTGATGGCTTTGTAGGAGTTCTTGAAGTGACTGGTCAGCAACTGTGTGTTTATGTGAAATGGAACTGAAAGACACTATAGCTCTTATGAAATTTTATAATTTTTTTTTATTTTAATGCATTTAGCATATGAGATGTATACAGATAACAAAGTAGCTATAACTGCTGGACTAAGCATGGAGGTGTATGTGGATTAAGAATGACTGAAAGCATTTACTTATTGTTTAAGGCTGACTTTGCAGGATTTCTGTGATTTGTGTGAATCAAGCTGGAAAGAGTCAGTGTGAAAACTGTGTGAAACAAATTTGAAATGCATTACTAGGGTCATTACTTTTTATAACAGGCATCCATTATTTTTTATCACAATTAGAAGTCTGAGGATGGCACAATTAGTAAACTTGCAGTAACTACTGGGTGGGTTTGGGGCAGTCTTTGGATATACATAACATGTTTTCTTGTGATTTGCTTAGATTAAACATTCTAGATTTACAGCACTAGTGTACATTTGTGTGAAATAAGTTTGAATTATTTACTGTGCCTTTTAGCTATGTAAAACAAAAGTTGCAATGTATTACTGTGCCAGTTATTTTACCACAATTAAATCAGGTTTACACAGTAAGCAAAATAGCTATAACTGATTGTGGAGGTGGGTGATGTCTGTCCTTTTGTCATATGTTCAGTTTTAACAGTCCTACTTTGCAGGGCTGTTGTACATTTGTGTGAAATAAGCTGGAATACTTGTAATTATTCATTTATTTATTTATTTATTTACACTTCATTGACCAGGTTGGTCCCAATAAGCCAATGGCCTCTTTTCAGGGGATACCAAAGGTGGCATTCATCAGGACAAGGGCACATTTGTTCAGGGTGCCAGGAAACTTCTCTGGTTCTATTTTCAGTAAGTGCTATAGGATCTTTAATGTACACCTGAGCTACCACCTACTCCAGTAGATGGGGCCTTGGTTTAGCACCTCATCTAGAGGATGACACAGTCAGGGGTGTGGCACCTTTCTTATGCTGTACTATAGTGTCAGTACTGGAAAATCATTCCAACTACCTGATATTTTAATAGAACAAACATCTCTCTGAACATCCAGCACCAAAGGTGGGTGTTGTACCTGTTGAACTGCTGAAACAGCTAAGACTTAACGGTGACTCTTGTAGTTTTGTGAGAAACAAATCTGAAATATGTTAGTCAGTAGTTTTTAATTATTTCTGACCATAATCAGAGATTTGAGGTGTATACAGTTAACAGTGGTGTTATAATTGTTCTGCATGGGGAACTATCTGTGTACAAAAATGACTGTTGTCATTTGCTGATTATTCTTACTTAATTTTCTAAGCCAATGTGATTTATGTTAAGTAAGGTGGAATCCTTTGCTTTAACTAGTGTTTGTGTGAAGCAAAATTGGTATACATTACTGTGACCTGTTTATAGATGAACGTAACTTAACTTCTTGTCATATGTTCATTCAAAGAATCATTCATCTAGTTTTGTGGAAGTCAGGACTAGTTTGCATTTGTGTGACATAAGCTAGAATGTTTTTCAAGATTTAATTTGTGTTTGTGTGAAACAAAGTAAAGTATGTTATTATGGTCATATTTATTAATTTCTACATCCCAACTGGACATCTGATATGTACACATTTCAACACTACAGCTATAACTGCTGAGTACAGGGATTACCTGTGGATGAAAATGACTGACTCAGCTGTCACGATCAAGTTAAACCATAATTAGTCTGACTTTGCAGGATAGTGTGCATTTGTGTAAAGCAAACTGAACTACATTATTGTGGTCATTTTCATCACAAACACTTGAGGTGTACACATTTAAGTGGATGTAGCAGATGGACATGGACATTGATGTATGATATTAATAACAACAGTTTGAGTGGTCATTTATGGTTAAAATGCTTTGAGAATGGTAATGCTGTCATTATTAGTTAGTAAATCTTGCATAATCTCTTGTTGTAAATGTTCTTTTCTACTCAAATTTAAAACAGTACATGCAAATTTTGATTTATTAAGCAATGAATACATTTCAAAATAATCTGGTAAATAATTATTCATTTCAAACATTCAGGAAGGAGAATCAATAAAAGCACTTGCATTTATGCATGATAAATAAAGTATCTGAGAGGATTTCTGGTTTAAGAACCACTATAGTCTGATGGTAAACTTAATCCATCACAGAATAAATTATTTTGGGTTCAGTATAATTACTTTAAATGGATGAATGCAATAGAATACATGTGACAGTTTTGCACTGATGTATTTATTTTCAAAATGCCCTATGAAAAGGGAGCTTAATTAGAAGTGGAGTAGTCATTTCTAGATAGTAGGATTATTAGTAATTAATGTATAAATTATGTAATGGAATTGATTCCCCTAATGTTTCATGCCATATAACAAACCTTGACATTTGTTTTAATTTAGGAATAATGCACAAAAGGGGCATGTTATATTGAGGGATTTAGTTGGATCTGGTAAGGCTTCTGCCAAAGCAAAGCCTAAGGTATAAAATACTCTGCAGAGTATGAGTAAATCCCACTACTGTATAGCACACACATGCACATGCGCGTACACATACACACGTGTGTGTGCATGTGTGCAGCATGTCTTAGTATGCTTTCATTCTGGTAGAGGTACTTTTTGCTGAGATATTTTCTTAAGAGGTTCATTATCTGTAGATAATTTAATTATCATTTAATTTCAGCAAACACAATACATTGTATGACTCTGCTCCTGCCATGTCAGATCAGTGAATCTTTAACAATGATCAAACGACACTATGGACAACCATAAATATCACTAGGGTGACCTGGGTTTGATTAGTGGCTCAGGTATCTGAAGCACTGACCAGGGAGGGAATGGTATACCCATCTTGGGGTGAGGGCTTTCATCAAAGACTTTTCTTGAGAGGAAGTGGGGTACACAGTGAGGAGTAGTCTTCAGAGGTTGTCAAAAAATGCAGAGGTGGCTGAGCAAACAAGGGCAGCTCATAATATAACTCCAGTCAAAAGCAGATGCAGTTGCCAGCACTGCTCCCTCAAAGATGCCCTTAGGATCCATGCTGCTGCCAGCTCACATAGAGTAGTCCAAGTTCAGGGAAGGAATTAGAATCAGGTAGATCCTGCATTGGATGAGGACACAGGGACAGCTAGAATGGATGAAATGATTATAGCTACTTTATTGACTGTGTGCACTTCAAATGTCTGACTGTTATAAAATAAAATAACCACAAACTATTCCAATGTGCGTTACGCAAATGCATACTAGTCCTGCAAAAGCAAGGTAATGACTGCTTAAACTGAGCAAAAGACAAGAGGTTCAGTTATTGTCATCCACAGATAGAATACTCATCTATCAGATAAAGATACTCTGCTGGCTGTATACATCTCAGATGTCTGATTATGCTAAAATGGTGGCCACAGTAGAAAAAAAACACTCCAACAATTATTAAGGTCAGTTTGCATCCCCATACAGCCCTCCCTCCCCGTCACAGCAATTCCAGACTATTTTGTTTGCTGTGTACCTCTCAGATACCTTACTATAATAAAAATAATATCCCAGTAATATAGATTTTCAAGTCTGTATTACACAAAAGATATCCAGCTGCATAAAAAACTAACTCATAGCACAGGAATCATGGAGACAGCTAAAAATGGTGGGACAAATACTTAAAATCAGGGACAAAATATAAGCAAGACTCTTGTATTACATTGCTGGAATTATAGGTTTTGCATATGGCAGTTAGTGCAGAGGATTAAGGTTATGAGCTGTTAATGTGCTGCTTCCTGTAGTCTATGGTTTCATTCCCTCAGCTTCTATTTGCATATTGTGTGACCCAGAGTCAGTCACTTAATCAGACACTGCTGCCAGATAGTCTTGTAAACAGAACTTGTATCTAGTGGGCTTACCTGGTAAACAACTAAGTGGAAGTGTGATTTCTGAAGTATATGAAATTCTTAAACTTAAATGTTTGCATATTTTTAATGACTGTAGTCCTCAACGATTTGCCAAAATGCATATATTTTTTGAGGAATTGTTCAAAATATGAGTCAAACAAAATCAAGGACATTATGTAAAATCTAGAATGGTTGAGAGATATGATAGCCTTTTAAAGCCATTGCTCATTACAGCTGGTTGCCCGCCAGGATAAAAAAACTTATCTAAGCAATTCTGTCAGAGCATCAGCAGAAGCTGCATAATCCTGACAACAACATCGATTAGATACAGGGGTTTAGCCAGAAATTTACAAATTGTAGACACAGAAGTCATGATGCACCTCCATAAGATGTATAGTTCATGCCAGAGTACTGTATTACACAGTTACAGCCTTACTGCACCCCTCAGTAAAATGTATAAGCTATGACTTGGCACAGCAGGTGTATATCACATCATCAAATGCTCAAAATTACAAAGCGCACAACATCGAACACAATACATCGAACTGCAGAACATCGAAAGGTGGAGAAAAACAAAATGTGTTGTGCACATTAACAACAGATTGCTACATGCAGGGGCAAGACCCACTGCACCTCCTACACGCCCTACATGCCCCACACCCCCTGCCACTTAAATATACCACTTTGGAAATGCCACTTCAGTGCACTACAGTGCGGAAATGGAAGATTTATGTTTCCTACACTGTAGCGCAATCTCGGAGTTGGTATATTTAAGTAGCGGGGGTGTGGGGTGCAGGGAGGCTTGCCCCCCCCCCCACCTACACCCTTAATGTTCCATGTCCCTGTTGGGGACAGCTATTGACAATGTTTCAATGTTTTGGTGGTTCGTGATATTGTGTTCAATGTTGTGCGGTTCGTAATTATGAACATTCAATGATGTGATATAAACCTGGCACAGCAGTACATTATCAATTTGGCCACATTATGCAGACTGCCTTTTAGGTTACAGAGCAGAACTGCAATAATTCTCTGTAGAGCAGCCAGAAAACTGCACTTACATGGCAGTATTATAGCAAGCCTCTATGTCATGTCATAGTAGCCAGTCCCACAGATCTCCATTCCCTACTAACATTCAACATCAAATGTTTGTGCATATCACAACAGCCAATCCCAGAGGTCTATCTGTAACAGTGTCAGTGTACATTACCAAGACTGTATGCTATATCACAGCAACTAGTCCAACAGATCCAGTCACACTGATCGCACTATGTATCACAACATGGATGGTGGTTCACAATATAACATTTATTCTCTGCACTCATGCAAGCTGGGTTAGCACACACACTATACTCTGACACCTTACCCATGACCAGCATAACAATATGAATGCATCTAAGTTTACAATAAGCACCTCTTAATTCAAGGACTTTAAAATGACAAATCTATTATATTAAAACTATATGATGACCTTTCAAAATGCATTTGTAAAATTTCTAGCCCACATGTAACCTCAGCTGACATTTATGCCAATGAATTGCACTCCCATTTAAAAACTTGGATAAACCAAACTGTTCCAGTAAGCACAAAATATATTGGTGAACATAAAGATAAACCATCTTGGTGGAATACCCACATTAATAAACTATATACTAAAACGACTAATTAAGGTTTATAATAAATCAAAATCTACCTGTATTAAAGACTCTTATTAAAAAAACTCATCAAAAGTCACAAAGTTACTATCTGGAAGATTATAGTAGGACACAAATTAAAATTGGAATAAGAAGCCACAACTATTCTTAAATCCTTGCTTGACTATATCAGAATATTACGAAATAATACTCAGCTATGCTCTGAATTAATTCCTTAAGGGTATTACCCACTGTGACCATATATAAAGATATTGTTAATATACCAAAAGAAAATGCTTTAAAAAACAAGGTCTAAACACATAATGCATTGTTGGTTGTATCCTTTCTTTAATGAAAAACAAACCCTGAAGCAATTAGCAATACTAAAAAATACCTTGCTTACCATTAATTTATTATCTCCTCAAAGCAGCAATAGACAGAAAACTAAATGAATCAGACTTTGATTTTAGTTTGTTACCTCAGTCTGAAGAAGTCTCTGTGTTTTAAGTAGAGGAAACAAAAGCCCTTACTTGAGGTGTCATTTCGTATTAAATTGTTGGTTGCCGTCAGATATTGCGACTGTTTTATTTTTACTATTAATTTATCATTAAAAGCTATATAAAAATATTTTTAAAAACTTGGGTAATCAATAACAGAAATCATAATACAATTCTTCCAGTTCAAAAATAAAATACCTAGTTGTAAAGCACATATGTATGCTATTATAAATATTATAATAAGCTTAATTTTAAGTAACAATACCCATATATACTATATTATGATATGAAGTATGCATGTATATATGGGTATTGTGTAGAATTCCAGACACTGGTTGGTCAAGTCTTCTCATGGCCAGCCTTAGGCATAAGCGAACTAGGGGTGTTTCATGAGTATGGTGTGGGTGGGGCTTAAGGGGCAAAGGAGCACTACTTTGCCTAGGGTGCCATATCAGCTAAGGCCAGCCCCGAGTCTTCTAGTGATAGATTAGAGGTGTGTGTGTGTGTGTGTGTGTTTGTGTGTATGTGTGAGATTTATTTAAAAAAAATAATATGATCAATTTATTCATAATTCATTCGCCATTACATTTGAATGATGCTTACTGTCTATTATGGGCTATAATCAAGTTGCACTCATGGTAGCCTCCATTTTACTCTAGCTTAGCTATGGCTTTAGTTTGTGGTACAAAACTGGCACAATTTTTACAGGTATATTAATAATACTGTAACCAAGTAGAATCAGCACTGCAGAAAGTCTGCCAACTGGTCCCTACAAGTCATTTATGTGATTGCTGGGCATGAGAGCACTATCTCAAGTCATTTAAGCAGCCATGGTTAAGTAGAAAAATAATAGCTACTTACCCAGAGGACTTTTTGCTCCTCATCTCTACTCTGTGAGGAGGGTGCCAACAAATGGGTTGCCTAGAGCACTAGCTGACCTAGCAACATCTCTGCAAAAACAGTTACTGAAGCTCTACACACTCAAGTTGCTTCCTCTCCCAAGATTGTTATAGAACATATCTTAACCCTCTTAAGCTTAAAATACCAACTCTGTGTACTCTGACAATATACCAGGCTGTTTAATCTACAGTAATAAACACGCCCTCTCTAAATCCCCCCTAAAACTGTTCACTTTAAGCATAGTCATAGAGTGCACTCTCTTGACTATTAATTAATCATTAAAAGCTATACCAATTTTTTTCTTTTCAAAACCTTGTGTAACAAACACAAATCACAATACAACTGCATTATTTCAAAAATAAAATACTTAATTATAAAGCATATATGTAGATTATTATAAATATAATAAACTTAATTTTAAGTATTATGATTACTGTTAATATATTATATCTGATTTCATAAGCTCTGGAATAAAAAATATATGTGTTTTGCCAAAAGGAAATCATGTTTACTTAATTTAATAAACTTCTCCAAGAAAGTTACTGAATCTGTAGACAGTGACCATGCAGTTTATACAGTGTATCGGGATCTGGACAAGGCCTTGGGCACTACACCTGTGTTAGAGTTGTGAATAAGCTTACATACCTAAATGTAGACCCATATGTGGTAAGATGGATAGCAAACTGGCTGATACTTAGAACCGGCGACTGCTATAGTTAAAATAGTAGGTGCCACCTCAGAAAGCAAAGAGATGGCTAGAAAAATTCCTCTAGTCACAATGACTGCAAATTATCAGCTGATACTGTGATACTACAGCAAATACAACACAATCCTAATAACAATGCAGTGTATTAGAAATAGTCGAGTTAAGTACAAAGTATAACATTGTCACCTTTGTTAAATAAGTCACGACAGCAACTTGCATTACAGTCAACCCACTACGGAATTATACAGTTATCAGAGCTCTCTGCTGCTCAATAGATAACTCATGATCTATGACTACTGTGTAGCAAAACTATTCAGGAAATTCTTCTGTTTAGCTCAATTAGTAAGTAAAAGTATCTCATCCAAATCAAAATAAGTTATTCTTCTTCTTAAAAGTATCTCATGCAAGTCAAAAGAAGTTATTATTCCTCTGTACTCCACCCTGGTCAAACCAGTTATAATATAATGCCCCTTTTAGTATGCATCTATCCAAACAGATCACACAGTTAGAAAGACCCAAGAGGTTCCTAAATAAAAAGATTACCAGACTAAGGATCCTAAGCTACTAACAGAGGCTTGAAACTCTGTTCGTATACTCTGTCTCTTATACACATCTGTGTTTTTAACATTCTGTGCAATTATTGATCCAACCTTCATGTATCTCATATACCTTCCCAAAATAAATGAATCCATAAACACTCTAACTAAAGGCATGAATCTCAGTCAACAAACAAGACATTTTGCAGAGATAAATGTATTGCTCAGTGCTTCCAGATCTCTGGAATAATCTTCTGTTACATAGAATAGAATGATAGCCTTGCTTCTTTTAAGGTAAACCTTGACAATTGGATGGGCACCTGTAAATTCATCGTCATCCTGACTTGTTTTGCTATCATGCAGAGAGGCTGTACCTTATGACAGAGGATACTGAGAAGGAAAGTTTTGCTTTGTAAACTCTATGAATCTATAGATATGTGTGTCAGACAGCAACTTGATTACAGAAATATGCTACTGACAAATTAGTGAACCTCAGGATAGTTCACCAAGGTAAAGCTATGTGAATCAAAATCGAGCACAACTTGAATGTCTGAAATATCTCTGCCATAGAGTAACACATACTACATCCAAGCATTTAAACATACTACATGTAGATCAGCATTCTTCTGTGGTGAATGGGTATTTGAACAGTATAAGCAGGTTGCCATTTTACTTGGTGCCAAGCGCACTAAGAAATACAAATAAGAAATACAAAGAACTCCACATGTTCCTGGAAAGGATGCACTGTTATTACACAGTCAACGAAAGGAATTTGCAAGAGTTGGGGCATGTAACTATGTAGCATTCTGCACTTACTTACTTACTTGATTTAATTTGGTAAATAAATTACTGTGGTAGGCTGTTACTTGCAGCTGAACTAAATTGGTACAGACTCTTGCAGTCTTATTTCTATTTATGGCCGGCTTAAAAGTTAAGTAACAGTCCCACACCAGAGAGAAAAAAAAAAAAAAAAAAAAAAAAATATATATATATATATATATATATATATATATATATATATGTTGTGTCTTTTGGCTTTTCCCGGTTAGGGGTCGCCACAGCGGAACTCCGGTCCGCTAATGATTGGCAGCTGATTTTTACGTGCCGAGTTGCCAGCCCTGACGCACAACCTTCAACGAAGGTACGCCCATTTATGCATGCCTCCACGCAGAGGACGCTCTACCTGAGAATTGAACCAGACAGCGTTTTACTGTGAGGCGACAACGCTACTGCACCACCACCGCGAATCATATATATATATATATATATTACCTTAAATTGTCGGTAAACTTTGATTGACAAAAAATGCATCAAACAAGTCCATGGGTGATTAGTAACATCAAAACACAAAAACATCAAACTAAAGTGATCGCAAATATAAACAACCTGTTACATTTGCAATCTTATAAAACTACTCTAAACTTAGCTTTTATTGGGGGGGGGGTTCATACCCCATCCCCAAATGTGGTGCCTTTGCCCCCACACCCCCAGAAATTTAATATACTAATTCCACAAGTTGCACAAGAATGGAGAAAGGGGAAAATTCCCAAACTATATCACAGCAGAACTGTTGCTGCTCAACTGTAATATAATGTGACCACTTTCACCAACAACAAAAATTACCAAAAACTGTGGCACACAATAAATACATGTCATAGTGTAACCAATAGAACCCATAACAAAATAGAAAACAAGATTAAACCCACCAGCCAAAACTGGTTCATAAAAAAACACGTTTTGTCTCAATGACTCCAATTCCCACAATAACTACAAAGTTAGCATTATGTGATCGTACCTGTCGATTTCTTTACTCAAGAATTCTGAACAAACCTAAAAATAATGCGGGGGCAAAGGCTGAAAATCAGGGACAATTTTTAAATGCAACTCTAATTCACTTAAAAAGTTAATAGAACATAATAGAAGAGATTTTGCATTAACTTGCATTTTCAAACAATAAACTCTAAAGGCTGGCATTATTGACTGACTGTTGTTGTCTTTCGGCTTTTCCCGGTTAGGGGTCGCCACAGCGGAACTCCAGTCCGCTAATGATTGGCAGTAGATTTTCACAAATGCCGAGGTGAAGGCATGCCCATTTACGCATGTCTTTCGAACGCCCACCAAACTGCGGGGAGGAAATGCAGACTCCACACAGAAAGCACTCCCCGCACTCTAGCTGAGAATCGAACGGGAGAACCTCTTGCTGTGAGGCAACAATGCTACTGTTGCACCACTGCAGCATTATTGACTGACTGTAATCCTCAGTAAGACACCAAGTAATCAAAAATGTTATGAGGGATAGGGTAAACATAACAGGTAAAATCAGAGATATTAAATATATCTATATGGCTAAAATAAATGAAATGAGAATTTCACAGCAATATCTGCACTGACTAGGTTAAAGGTGGAGGGAACTACTCTTTAGTGGGGAGATACATTTCTAGAATCTTCACTGTACACTGAGGAACAATTGAAGATACAAAAGAAAAAGGTGAAATCCCCGTTTGGAAAACAGTTGTAGGTACAAGATTTGTCCATTTCATATGTGTTGGGTGGGTATGTGCTGCATTGGATATATGGTCAACTTACACCAACTCACTGTTCATTGAATACATAATGAGACAGTACATCAGGATGGTGCAAGGACATGACAGGCTAGCATACGACAGTGATACTTTTAGACCTTAGCTTTGCAACATACTGTGTTTATATTTGTCTCTCTCACTCTCTCTCTTGCTCTTGCCTAGTCTTCTACCAGCATGAGCCAAGTAGGTTGCCAAAGTCCAATATGTAGAAAGAGAAGGTCAAAGTGTCAGTAGTGAGCATGACTGGTACTGTGGATATCATCTCAACCCTTGATCTGGAGTATTCATCCACCAGATTTGCAGACAGATCCTTTTGGTCTAAATTCAGGCACAGAAGCATTTCCTGGGGAATCAAGGACCTACTCTTTGCATGTTTGTGAAGAAGCAGTTTGTACTTGTATGTATGGAAAAATAACAATCAAACGCTGACTGTCACTCTTGAATGTGAGTACCAGAGGGTACCTTTTGAAACAACCTCATATTGCAGATGAGAATGCGATAATGCCTTCTCATTTGAAAAGAATCTGTGAGCTATCTAAGCTAGGCCAGTTGTCTCATCTGCCTTGATAGAGGGAGTCCTGGTAGCCAAATAAAGATTATCCAAATGATATTACCATTGCATAGTTTTCTGACCAACAAATGAGTCAGACTTTTGTTAATGTGGTTTGTAGGGCATTCCACTAGAGGAACTCTAGCCACAGTTCAAGTTTTTGAAACATATCGTAGCTAACATTCATTTTGCAATTATGTATAGACTACCATAAGCTACACATGCAGTCCTGAACTCCTTTTGTTTTAGGTTCATTGATTGTAGGTAAGTGCTGAGCTCACTGTCCTTGTGGGCCATTTTAAGCCTAGTCAGTTTTCCTTTTTGTGCTTGAAATAATTGATCTCATTTTGTTATAGACTGGCCTTATGGCCTTACCTATCCCATTGTCAACAATTACACATTAACATTAATGAGAATAACTGGGATCATACCATAGACAATTTGAGGGAACCCATGCAAGGGATAAAGCATTTAGGAGCTACATCTGTCCGTTAGTAGTACAGGGGGCAGTCCTGGTAAATTTATGCAACTAGACAGGGCAGCTTGCTCTAAATGGCCACTGTCTTGGTCTTTTCTGTTCTGTCCTCTCTCAGTTGATCTATCTGAAATTGCAAGGAATTTTCAACATCAGTCTTCCCAATGCAGAAGGCCCCTGAAAGTAAGATAATTCTGATACTGGGATACTAATTACATCTATAAATTTAAGAGAAGTCACTCTACAGTGGGTCTTTATTTTGTGTCCATGTTTAACCTCTGTTCTTGCATGCTTTCAATAGTCCATGCCACATAGACTGATATACATTTAAATTCCAAACATATGATTTTATAGTTTTGCTACTTTATGCTAATGCTTTTCTAAAAGTGATAAATAGTTTTAAATGGAACAATACTAGGAAAGGATGGGTATATACACAAAAAATCTAGAAGTTTCTAGTGAAGTCTAAATGTGTCACATTCCTCCATAAACCTGTCTATGTTACTGCACAAACATTGAGCAGGGCCTCAGCAAAGTCTGTTATTCTACCAAGGTCTTAAGTCTCCTCCATAAGAAAAAATTAATGCCACAAAGGGAAGGGAAGAATTAGATATGTATAGCAACCAGCTATCAGAAGTGGCCTGATAAAAGGAGATATAGCAAACATTCCACCCACACATATGCAGGTACACTCATGCACACACACAGACATACTGAAATCATGAGCATTTTGCTCCTTTTCTGAAAAAAATTTACTTAGCTGTGTAGAATGCATATCTCTGCAGACACTTGTGACTGGATAAAAAAATTTTTATCAAGGATTTCAGTCAGTCACTAAACCAACCCCTTGTATTCATTCTTTAGTTTTTGTAGACTCAGTTTCTTGGCATTCTTTATGCCTGGATAGCTGTTCTTTTAACTCAAGCTCCTCTAAGCTGTAATAAGGTAGGGGAGTAAGTCGGATCATGCCTCTTAACTGTACAGATCTTCACAGAATGTCCAAATTTTTGTCTCATAATTTTGGTCTGTTTTTCATAAAATTGTGGTTTTCTGGGAAATTAGTGGCAAATCATTAAGGATTGATGTTAGGACAGACATATTAGCTTCAGACTTCATACCCTTCAGAAAATGCATGCTAATGCCAAACCTGTTATTCTATTAAGTTTCAAAGTTTGTAGGAGCACTATTTAAAAATTGTCCCTATATTTGAGCCTCTGTCACACTTTTATTTACGGCTTTGTCCAGATTTCTTGCTCTGAGAGTTTGAGAGGCATGAGCAGGCAGTAGTGTTCCCTTTTTGGAAACACGATGATGATTAGCTGAGCAATGTGACTTTTCTACTCTATTTTTTAATCTTTGTTTTATTCATTTTCACCATTAGTCTGAAGAACTTTTCCTGTACAGGAACGAGAGCTCAAAGTAGTTTTGGTGAATTAGATAGTGAATTAGCTGAGTGTTTGTTTGTTAGGGGCATTTTTGATTATCTATATGCAGCTTTTATTTTCCATTTTTATATGAGTACTATATTAAGCAAAAATTAGTAATAAAGAATGCTTGATGAGAATTTATGTGAACAAAATTTATTTCAGCGTGTATCTACTTCTGTTGGGTGCAAATAGAATGTATGTGTATTTCACTTAATAGCTGTATTCATTAGATTTTCTTTATTGCTATATTGCGTGAATAATACCTTAAGGCAATGTCCCAAATAGAAAATGCATTAAGAAAGCAAAATGGATTTGACTGACATCCACTTATCTGTGATGTCTAATACCAAGAAGTCATAGACAAAGGGTTCCTGTCACAAAATCAAAGTCTGAATTTTGGACTTTGGAATGTTGAGTCCAGAACATTGCAATTATTAATTACAAGTGTGGTAAAATGTTAGTTTGGAGAAATACAGAATTTTAATACTCCTAGTGTGAGTATGCATGTAAATTAGGAGTAGGGTTAATGTTAAGGTTTAGGTAAGCATTAGGGTTAGGCTTAGGTTTGGTTTGAGGTTCATATTGGGTTAGATCTGGGGTTGGTGTCAGAGTTAGGGTTATAGTTATTTGCTGGTATAGAGGTGTTAGGGTTAGGGATAGGATTATTATTATTATTATTATTATTATTAATTAATTTATTTATTTATTTCCAGTTTGATGACTGGGAAAGTCCACTGGGCTCAAAGAGCCCATTTTCAGTGGAGGCCCGGGGAGAAAAGCTCCAATATTACATAAAAATAAGCAAAAAGTAATATTATATAGTGAGACTTAGCAAAGTACAATTGAAAATAGAAGAACATTCATTACATACTTACATACTAGATTGGAGAATAATTTGAACAGAGTTTAAGTTGTACAGAGGCAGTAGATCATGTGTACAAGGTTGTAAAAACTAGCAATTGTAAATCATCTGTACATAGTTATAAAAACTAACATTTGAGAGATTGCAGTAAATACAATTTTTCTGCAGAATATGGGAGAAATAATGGTGGAATGTACATTATTTGCTATGTATACATTCATGATATTTATGTATTCAGAGAGAGGCAGATTGTATAATAGAAAAAGTGGAGTGCATACATGGAAGCGTTGATGTTCTTTGTTAAATAGTGTCAACATTTATATGTAGGCAGTAGTGAGAGTCATTCCCTGACTGGGAGAGAGAAGACAGAGAGTATACTATTTACAATATATACATTCAAGATAGTGATGTTAGATTACGTTATATTCAGGGAGAGGCAACTGTTTAGGAAATCAGAATGCAGTAGAGTTTAATGTAGAAGAGTCATTAGCAGGTTAGGTAGGTAGAGTGCAATTTCATTTCCAATTATGGGAAAAGTGGGAATGGAGCTGGGTTTTAAAGTGTGTAAAGTTGTCAGAAAATCTTAGAGAGGGTGGGAGAGAATTCCATTTTTTGGCTAAGGAAAAGGATAGGAGAAGCTGACCAGTGGGATGGTTTGGTTTGTGCACAGAAAGATTTTGGTGGGCAGATCTTAGGGTTCTGTGAGGGGTGTATGGTGGTAAGATATTTGTTAGTGCTGGGCATTTAGTTGGTTTAAAAATTAATTTGTGGGCTGTAGTGAGCTGGAGGTAGTCAAGGTGGTTGGGAAGTTCTAGCCACTTTAGCAGGTGGAGAGATGTAAAATGGTGGGAGGAGTATTTAGATTTAGTTGCGAATTTTGAGATTTTGTTATAACAGATTTCCAGTTTGGAAGAGATGGAGGAAGATAGGTTGGTTAGTAGGGAAGCACCATACAATAGTGATGGTAGTAAGTAGGCAGTGGCGAGTTTTTGCCTTGTAGAAGGAGAAAGTGGAAGTTTCTATATAGCATGCCAAGTTTCTGATGTGTTTTCTTAATATTTAGCTGAATATGTGTATCGAATAATAATTATTATCATTATTATTAAGGTTAGGGATAAAGTTAGGGTTAGGGCTGGAATTAGGTTTTATATACATAAGTAAGGATAGCGCAGATGGGGAGAAAGACATCTGCCTTCCCTTGTCTCCTCCTGGACTGAGGCCTCAAGTATATTCAAGTTTAAGTCCGTCCACAAACTGTATCCCCAACTTGGGCAGTTTATTTTGCCTTGTTTTTAATGCTTGTTATCACACCTGTAATTTCCAGTTTGCCTCTGCAGAGTTCTGTATTAATTTCTTCAGTGCTTATCTCTGTAATCTGATGCTTGAGCATTCCTTTCAGGAGTAGCATGTGTCTTCTAATCACAGTGTTTATCCCTTCCTTTTATTTATCTACTTTTAGCAGGCAAAAGTTTTCAGGTGTTCCTTACTTGGAGCACCCAATAACTTCCCACTCTTTTGCCATCCTGTTCCACAGTTTGTTCACACTTTTCCAACTGCACATCCATGTGGTATCCCTGCCTCCTACTCAGTGAACCTCTAGGATTCACCATCATCCATCTTCCCTGCTGTCCTGAGTCTGGTCAGTACCACTGTTGTAGCATCCACAGGTGGATGGCCCAAACTGTTGGCATGATCTTTGTCCCTCATCTGTAAATATACCTCCTCACAGATTTCATCACTGCTCTACCACCCTTCTGTTTGCATTTTTGTTTGATTTGTTTTCTTAATTATCCCTCTTTTTTAAATCCCAATCACCTTCAACATCCTTTCCCTTTCTATCCTGCCAATTTCCTGCGCATGCTTCTCTCCTTATTTACTGCACCTATTATAACTTTCCAAATATGTTGTCCCATTTCCTGTAATTTCTTTTTCTTCCTCATCTTACTCCACCATCCTCCTGCTTCTCATTCCCAACTTGACTCCAACGCCTCTGTATCAGATCTTTACCCCTCCACACACATTCTGTTATTCTGAGTAACTGATCTAGAATTCTCCATCTCCTTTTCCAAGTCAGGGATTATCACTTAGACCATTTTTTCATCCGCTTTTCTCTCCTATTCCAGATTCTCCTGTAAAGGCATATTAAACTCCTTAGTTTTGTATGGTATCCCAGAAGAAAGTGTTATAGTTCCCCCATTGGGAAAGTTCTTTGATGGTTCTCATCATACATGTAACTCATGGTTGGGGTTGGCAATGGTTAAGGTGTTTAGCTCACAGACACAAGGTACAGGGTTTGATTCTTATCTTTGAGGGACAAAGGCTTAGAATGGTCCACAAGAGCAGCTAGCCTAGTACTTACATACTGATGAAAGCACAGCAAAGCAATAACAGAAGCTCAGAAGCAGGCCAACCAAAACAAATCACCAGAAAATAGAAGTCCAAAAAAAGAAAAAAGAAAAAGGTTAGCACGGGATCTGAGTGCATGTATGTTTACACTATTTTATTAAATGAATGTGCTTCATGGGTCTCCACTGAACCAGTCTGTGTTTTGTTTGTGTCCATAAAAGTACTGAAAGATACAGGTATATAGTTTGATTATCATATCTACTCTTCAATTTATATGAAACTTGGTTGACTTGCAGCCATCATCTAAATAGACTGGAGGACAACATCACCCTCATTGAGACAATAATTCTCAAGCATAAGCTCTGCCATATTGAGCATTCTGCTTGCATGTGGAATTCCTCTCCCAAAAGACACATTACAGTCTTAACAGAGCCATGACTAGAACTTCATTGATAGTCAAAAGAATGCTACAAGGACACACAGAAGGCACACCTCAGGTCAAGAAGCAGTTATGTACATAACTCCCCCTTATCTCTCCCCTTTACCCTCCTTCTCTTTCCAGGTATGCTGTACCTTTGCCTACATAAATACAAATATCTCCTATATTTCTGAGTATTACATATAATGTAAGATTATTCACACTGTCATGGTTAAATGATTGTCTAAATGTTTGTATTTTGATCTTGCTTCTTGCATTGGAGCTGTTGTATGTTATATGTTGTTTGTATTGTTTGTATTGGATATATACACACCTGTTAATTCTACGCATGTTCTTGATATTACTTAGTAAATATTCATTATAATTGTTCATTTGTAGTGGAGCGTTTCTCCCCGGGCCACCACTGAAAATGGACTTCTAGCCCAGTCAGACCTTCCTGGTAAACAAATGTCAAATAAATGAATAAAATAAAAAACATAACAGCAAGAGGGGCACTAGCCATCAATCATTTTTAGTGGAAATATAATTCTAATTAACCAGTAGCTTGCATTGAAGAGGAATGCCTTAGTCTGGAAATTGAAAAGTAAAAAAGCATGAAAAGTAAAATTCAATAAACTCCAACTAAAGGGCAACTGTTCTTCATGGAAGAATCAGCACTTTTGTGCCTGGATCTGTTGTTCCAAGATCTGAGTACTGAGTCATGTCAGAAATCATCAGGAAGCAATGCTGCAGATCATACTTGCATCAAGAGACAACCACCATTGTCTGCCAGATGGGACATGGTAGGAGAGGGTACATACATGGTCAAATCAGCTGCCAGGAGTGAAGGAGAAAAATTATCAGCTGGTGGATAATTAATAACTCTTGTACATCCTCAGAAGAAAGCAAACATGAAAGAAGAAGAAAATCATAGTTTATAGTACTGCACCTTCCCAAATTCAAGTGCTCGCTTGTTTAATAACACATTCCAAATATATATATTTGTGCTTTGTTTAATGCAAGATAAAAGCGAATAAAAGAAAAACAAATGCTTACATGCAGAACAGTATGTGAATTTTTCAGCATACATCATATACAATAGAGGTGAAGAACACTGTAGTTTGCCCATGTGTTGTACTAAACATACGTTAGGAGCTGCATATACCTATGAGTTACGGTCAGTTCATGGCAAAATACTCATGTATATTCAATGAGTCCTGGTTCTGGTTCCTGGTTAGATTAAAAAATTGAACTGAAAATCAAATAGACTAGGAGGGTAGTCCCTGAAATTTTATGGATCAATGAGGCAATCCTGTTCAGCTGGTGGATGCTAAATCAGTTATACATGAGTTACACTTCATTAGTAATTTTGTTTTGGTTGGCAGGTCATTTGAAGTATAGTGGCAGGAGTTTGTACATTAGATCAAGGCAGTGGATTTACCATTTTGAGATTGATGCCTGCATAGCAGAAATCGCATCCTGCGAGTCTTATTGCCAGAAAGTGGGAATCCAAGCCTTACTAAGAGCTCTGAAATGGGCAACCCATGTAAAACTAAGTGTCAGTTTTGGAATGTCAATACAGCTTGTCATTGCCTCATGTAAAGTAGATAAAAACCAAGTAAGAAAACTTGAGGGAAGAAGCTGGCTTGGGAAGCAACCTTTTTCACCTGATCTGATGCTTGTATTGCAAACTAATTTAGTTCAGCTGATTAGTCATACAGAGGTCAGTTGCTGTTTAGGCCTAGAATATTATTTTCTTCATTTTAGTCAATGAAAGCTTTAACACAAATGTGATCATGAAATATTGGCTAACAAGAGAGATAAACATGCTCTGCTAATTAATTTTTGCCAAAACGATTTCAAGCCTTGCTATAGAGTCTGTCACTATTTGATATGCATTTTTAAAGATTCAGTGTCTCATTTCTTAAAGGAGTACAACAGGTTTCACTAATGTATTCCTCAACTTCACGGCCCTTTTCCTCCCTATTTACATTGTCCTCTGTAAAGCAACAACAATAAAGCATTTACAATTTTTATAATTCCCCTTACTTCGGTAACAGAAGCCTACCTTCTCATACTGTGATGGTTTCACTTACAAAATGATTCTCTCACGTTTGAATAAAGCTTGCTGGAGTCGCCCAATTACTGACATCATCGAGGCCAGGCAGTGCAGTTACTTTTTTTTTTTTTTTAAATCAGTTCCCTCCCCCAAAGTGACATCACCATAGCCGTCATCTGATTCTAACTAAAATAATAAGACCCACCCATTCTGTGATGTCATGGCTCCCTTGTCATTCCCCCAGCCTGAGTGCTGTTCATTTTATTCAGTAGTAGTGTAGTAACACCGATGTTTGGTAACACAGAAATTTGGTATGCATACTTGTACATTCTGCATGACAAATGATGCTTAGGTGGTGTATTGCTTGCATACTTATCTGTTGTATTTGCACCAGATACTGCTAGTGTGGGAATAGAAAGATTAAAAACATTACCCTGGTATCAGAGGTGGCAGTGCAATATATTCATAGTGGCTTAACATGAGAGTAGCCCTAAGCAAGCACCATGTGAAACCTGAACAAGCACCTATAATTATTCAGTGCAGCTTCCACACCTTAAGTCTGAAAATGAATTCACATATTCACATGAACAGGAGTAACTGCATATTGATGGCTAAAGGTGTATGGGCATGTCAGGTGGTTACTACACTGCAAAACTGGTATGTAATGGTGGAGATATTTGGAAGGCAAACACACCAGTATATTAAAGCCATAGCACCAATTGAACTGGAGGCTGGCAAATAGATTTAGTAAGGGATTTTGTCCATGCACAAATATTTCAACAGTGATTCTTTGCAGTGGCATCCATTATCTGATTTAAGGTAAGTTAACCTTGATGTCCTTTATTTAAAAAAAATCAATAAAAAATTTACTTTGTTATAAGTGACTTCTGGACACAAGAAAAAGGAAGGGGAAAATATAGCAATGTGGTTTGTATGTACAAAGACAAATCCAGGGACACTGCAAAAAAATTTTTTGCAAACCAACCAGTGGAGTAAAAACATGAAGGCAAACACTGCATACCAACACACTTTGCACATGTAAATCTCAATATTTAACAAGGTGGAAGCATGAAGTGATACCTTAACACTTAAATTAATAAAGATATAAACTGGTTAATAGTATAAATGTTTTATTCTTTAGCTCCTTGGTGCAAGACCTTACTGGATGTGATTGCAGTCAAGTAAGGCCATGGCTATAGTGCAGCAGAAAAAATGTCCCCTCTAACAAAGGAAATGCTAGAGCAAAGATTAAATTACATGAGTCAAGCACCCTGCTGAGATCTGCCACTCAGTGGAATTACCAGGTCAAATTACCCTCAGGACTTTGATAGCTAGGGAAGCTAAGTGTTATGGGGGAGGGGAGAAGTAAATGGACTGGAATTCATTGTCTCACAAATTAGTGCCATTTAAACTAAATTAGAAAAAAGGGCAGCAGTAAACAGCACTTTAAGTGTGTTCTGTGGCATTTGCACTGTTTCTGTTTTAAGTAGTCATCCAGCAGCAGGGAATGTTACTTGCACTGTTCTATTTTACTCAGTACTTTGTACGCATGCAACATCTATGAAATGACAGGAACTTTAGGCAAACGGAGGCCTGCATGATGTAACATTTTTGAGCCAAACAGTGATTTCTGGGATACTGGATGGCAACCTGGTTTATCCAAACCACGTCAATATGCCAGCCTCCAGGTGGTCAGAGTCTGGAATTGCATATAAAAATATTTAAAATCATATAAATAATCCCAGAGTGCTGTTAAAGTGTAGGAAACATCATGCCATGATGTTTTAAACATGTTTTTTGAGTCTGTGGGTGCAGTACTCCTTTAAAGGAGTACAACATGTTTCTCTAATGTATTCCTCAATTTCATGGCCCTTTTCCTCCCTATTTACATTGTCCTCTGTAAAGCAACAATACAGCATTTACAATTTTTATAATTCCCCTTACTTCTGTAACAGAAGCCTACCTTCTCATACTGTGATGGTTTCACTTACAAAATGATTCTCTCACATTTGAATAAAGCTTGCTGGAGTCGCCCAATTACTTACATCATCGAGGTAAGGCAGTTTTTTTTTTTTTTTTTAAATCAGTTCCCTCCCCCAAAGTGATATCACCACAGCCGTCATCTAATTCTTACTAAAATAATAAGACCCACCCATTCTGTGATGTCATGGCTCCCTTGTCCTTCTCCCAGCCTGAGTGCTGTTCATTTTATTCAGTAGTAGTGTAGTGACACTGATGTTTGGAAACACAGAAATTTGGTATGCATACTTGTACATTCTGCACGGCAAATGATGCTTAGGTGGTGTATCGCTTGCATACTTCTCTGTTGTATTTGCACCAGATACTGCTAGTGTGCAGTGCGGGAATAGAAAGATTAAAACATTACCCTGGTATCAGAGGTGGCAGTGCAACATATTCATAGTGGCTTAACATGAGAGTAGTTCTAAGCAAGCACCATGTGAAACCTGAACAAGCACCTAGAATTATTCAGTGCAGCTTCCACACCTTAAGTCTGAAAATGAATTCACATACTCACATGAACAGGAGTAGCTGCATATTGATGGCTAAAGGTGTATAGGCATGTCGGGTGGTTACTACACTGCAAAACTGGTATGTAACGGTGGAGATATTTGGAAGGCATGAGCAAACACACCATTATATTAAAGCCATAACACCAATTGAACTGGAGGCTGGCAAATAGATTTAGTAAGGGATTTTGTCCATGCACAAATATTTCAACAGTGATTCTTTGCAGTGGATTCCATTATCTGATTCAAGGTAAGTTAACCTTGATGTCCTTTAAAAAAAAAATCAATAAAAAAATTACTTTGTTATAAGTGACTTCTGGACACAAGAAAAATGAAGGGGAAAATATAGCAATGTGGTTTGTATGTACAAAGACAAATCCAGGGACACTGCAAAAGGTTTTTTTGCAAACCAACCAGTGGAGTAAAACATATGAAGGCAAACACTGCATACCAACACACTTTCCACATGTAAATCTCATTTTTTAACAAGGTGGAAGCATGAAGTGATACCTTAACACTTAAATTAATAAAGATGTAAACTGGTTAATAGTATAAATGTTTTATTCTTTAGCTCCTTGGTGCAAGACGTTACTGGATGTGATTGCAGTCAAGTAAGGCCATGGCTATAGTGCAGCAAAAAAATGTCCCCTCTAACAAAGGAAATGCTAGAGCAAAGATTAAATTACATGAATCAAGCACCCTGCTGAAATCTGCCAAACAATGGAATTACCAGGTCAAATTACCCTCAGGACTGTGACAGCTAGGGAAGCTAAGTGTTATAGGGGAGGGGAGAAGTACATGGACTGGAATTCATTGTCTCACAAATCAGTGCCATTTAAACTAAATTTTAAAAAAAGGCAGCAGTAAACAGCACTTTGAGTGTGTTCTGTAGCATTTGCACTGTTTCTGTTTTAAGTAGTCATCCAGCAGCAGGGAATGTAACTTACACTGTTCTATTTTACTCAGTATTTTGTACATAGGCAACATCTATGAAATGACAGGAACTTTAGGCAAACAGAGGCCTGCATGATGTAACATTTTTGAGCCAAACAATGATTTCTGGGATACTGGATTGCAACCTGATTTATCCAAACCACGTCAATATGCCAGCCTCCAGGTGGTCAGAGTCTGGAATTACATATAAAAATATTTAAAATCCTGTAAATAATCCCAGAGTGCTGTTAAAGTGTAGGAAACATCATGCCATGATGTTTTAAACATTTTTTTGAGTCTATGGGTGCGGTACTCCTTTAAGGGAAGAAAGTGTCCTTTTGTAAGAACTGGTGTTTCCTTTGCTGAATGCAACTGAGTGACTACTGATCAACTGTGCATATGCATACAAGAAGAATTACTAAACCTACAAGTTAGAAGGGCATTGAACTTAAAAGCTATATGTGTCTAAATCTCAATTGCAAGTGACTGTCAGATGTTGTCAGATGTCTGGTCCATTCCAGTTAATCTTCATGAACACCCTGACGAAAGTGTGAAACTGAGGTGAAAGAAAAAACTCTAATCTGACAAAATCAGAAAAAACACATGCATCCTGCAGATAAGTTCAACATTCAGGAAACTGCATCTTTGTGGTTTACTGATTTCTAACTCTGAACTTGTCAGACATCTTCTGCACCACATTACAGCACCTTCTGGCAGTGGTTCATTTAGCTTTTCCGTATAGTCAATATTTAGTCTGTGCATTATTAGCTAAGGCTCACATACAAAGAGCAATTGGTTTCCCTCGTTTCTAGACAGACTGCCTTCCAGATTTCAATCAGTAGTGCTTGCTCATAGCTGAGAAATGTTGCCATTCTCTTTTGACATGAGTCTATAGAGTATCCATAGTTAAATTTAAAACTTTGATTTCCCTGTTTCTCTACCAGCAATAATTGTTTATAAATGCTTTACCATGGAAGACACATGCCTGATTATTAGTCCATCTTCTTAAAAGTCAGAGGGCTCATTCATTGTTAAAGATTAGAGACAATGTCCATGCAAAGGCTACATTTCCAGAATCAAGCATACACTAAATAGGTAGCTTGATCCACTCTATCAGAACCACTGGATCATCATATGCACATGTAGACTTCCTGATGATATCACAGGTGACAGTAATATAGGAACAGTATTATTCAGTTGATCGTTGATACCATAAGCTGCTTAACCGTGTGCACCTTTAAGCAGGCACAAGTTCTTGCCATCCTTTTCAAGAACGTAATAGTGCTCATCTCCCAAAATTGAGCACTGCTGTACAAAATAAACCTGTTGTAAATGTGTGTCTACCCATCCAGTCATCAGGACTACTCTTAAAGGGCTGGAAAAGTACTATTTTATTTGGCAAGGAACAGTTCCATATGGTAGAAATACACTGGGTTAGGATCTGATTCCTCCTGTGAGTTTTGTTTAATTGTTGGGGTAGACAGTACAAGTGTTTCAAGAACCACTGATTTTGTGAAGAAATAAGATGCCAAACAGGATTAGTAATTCATGGCTCAAAAAAGGACGCAGAGGCCACTGGCTATTCAGTATAAAGAGATTCTTACTGCTCTAACAGGCTAGTTTGACTTTTTTATCCTTTTGTTGACCAGGTCAGTTCCGCTAGGCTAGTAGCCTCTTTTTAGGGAAGACTTGAGGTAGTATCTCTACTACTAGGAAAAATTTGGGAACTTTCCCTATTCTTTTCATGTACATGGACTTGTTTTGTGGTGGGACGTCCTGTCTTCTGGTCTGGCCGCATAGGCAGCTTGGAGAAGCAGGAAGTCAGTTTGGAGTGAACATGGAGATTGAAGATGGCAGTGATGGTTTTCTTGTTTCAGGTGCTGTTTCGGATAGAAGATGGGTTGAATTTATCAGAGAAGGAATCAGAAGTGAAGGAGATGCTGAGAGGAGAGTATGGTGCAAATGAGATGGTGGAAAAGGCAGTCAAGCCTTTTCAAAGGCAAGTGAAGGTATTGGAAGCTGCAAACATGGATTCAGAAGATTTGTTCCAGTGGAATTTTTTTCAAGTCGGAGGTTTTAACAGAAGATTGTATTGCTACTTCCCTCCAGTTGGGAACATTGCAGGATGACATATTGTTAAATATGGTTGATGAATGAGCTGGAAAATGATAAGGACTTGTCGTGGGGGGAAATGATGGACAGAATGCAGAAGGAAGAAGTGCAGCAGAGTGAACTTATGAAGGCTGAAAAAAATCATGTGTAGAAATGGTCAAAGAAGGGATGTGTGGCAAGAGAGAAGAAAACAAGTTTCAAGAAAACGAGACTGTGTAAAGTCTAGATAAGAAAAAGGACTATACAGAAATGGACAGATATAAGGTATGCAATGAAGGAATTAAGGTGCTCAGGATCAAACCAAATGAGGAAGGAGCATTTATTCACATTAATAAAGAGACTTTTTGCAACATTATTTTTGAGACTGGGCAGAGAGATTTATAGAGGAATATGAAAAAAGAAAAAACTGTACACTGTGGAACTTATATGTACTTAATCCCTTTTTTTAGGGAAACAAAGAAAAAAACAATATTCTATTCAGGACTGAAGTTGAAAAAGGGACTTTGAAAAAGTATTTATTAAATATATGTAATGAAGTATTAAATTTATCAAAAGTGCATGATAATAGGGGTTTATGGACTGGGGCATGGGAGTGCAATGTGATATTGAAACTTGAAAATGACAATATTGTGCATATTCCAAGTATTATTAATTAATGAATGTGAGAAAAGAAGATGTTTTACATGTGGCTGTATAGGACATGATGCAAGGAATTGTGAACCAAAATATTATAAATGTAAAAAAGTGGGACATTTGGGGGGGTGAAGAAAAATGAAATGAAGCAGATATGGATATAATAGAGAAAGTAGCAGAACAAGATACAAAGGACAAGGTAACAGAAAGGGAATTAGAAGGAGTAGAAATGAAAAAAAATATTAGTGTTATGGATACAGAACAAATAGTACAAAAAGATAGAATGAAGGAAGATTTAAATACAGAAAACACTGAAAAAGAAGAATCAAAGTTAAGTGAGAGTGATGATGTTAAATAGAACATAGTTAAACAAAAAAGCAATTCCATTGGCAAAAGGGTGAGAGTAAGGAAAAGGAAGAATATAGAAGAATTTGAAAAAGAAAAAAAAACTTAAGAAGCAACATTTGTGAGGTAAATAATTTATTGTTTTTAGAGGGTCATACTTTGATATAATCAACTGTGAACCAAGTTTATTGTTTATGGCATTTTAATATACATTAGGAATATTGGAACTATTAGTCCTTTTACTTTAAGAAGTAACTTTCTAGGGATACAAAGTAACTAATGATGTTTAAAGGGACCAGAACTAAAATGCTGTGTTTAATATATGAGTAGCTTATTTTTTTAAGTCCAGTGTTTATATATGTATATATATATATATATATATATATATATATATATATATATATATATATATATATATATATATATATATATATATATATATATATATATATATATATATACACACACATATATATATATATAGGTCTACTTTGATTCACTGAAAACTCATTTCACTGAATTTCAAAACACTCACTCCAAATCGCTGAAAGTTCAGATAATTGAAAACTCATTTCACTGAATCAAATTTCACTGAATGTTAATTACTGTTGGGCAAATAAAATGTTTATGCCCTTTTCCCCATTGCAGTGTGATCCTGGAGTTAGTATATATAGTTAGGGGGGTGTGGGGGACACAGCTCCCCACATTGGGGGGGTGTGGAGAGTGTAACCCCCACCTACTTTTGGTTTTATATTGTTAGCTTTCAGTGAAATGAGATTCATAAATATAAAAGCTAAGTAGGTGGGGGGGCTACACCTCTCACATACCCTAATCTGGGGGGCTCTGGCCCAGCACCCATCCAACTATATATACTAACTCCAGGATCACACTACAGTGGGGGAAAGGACATATATGTTTTATTTGCCCAACAGTACTTACATTCAGTGAAATGTGATTCAGGGAAATGAGTTTTCAGTGATTTGAGCTTTCTGCGATTTTTTGAGGGTGAATTGAAATTCAGTGAAATTAGTTTTCAGTGAATCAAAGTAGACTCATATATATTAAATGGGAACTTATTTAAAAATATAATGGATTTAAGAAGTTTTTTACTTGTTACAGTTTCTCATGCATTCAGAAGTGGAAGTGATATTATTACTGATTTCACTTTGAGTATATTTAACTAAGGTGGTAACATTTTAGTTTTATCTGATGAAGTTCACGAATTAAGTGGATGAAAATGTAAGTCCACAAAAGCACTTATCTCCTTTAACTTTTAGATTAAACTTGTGAACATATTAGGATATTATATAAACAGCAGACAACAAAGACATGGAAGGACTGGAAGGTATGTGCATTTTCTGGCATGGAGAATAAGGATTTAGAAAAAGAGATAAAAATAGAAGAATTAGATCAGGTATTAAAAGTAATGAATTTAGATTCAGCTGCAGGACTGAATAGAATATAATATAGGAAGTATAAAGATTTGATGGTAGAGCAAAAAAAATGGTTTATAAAGGTATTAAATGAATGGTTAAATAAAGGTTTTATGTATAAAGAGCTATGTAGAGATGTTATTAGATTTATATGAAAAAGGGAGAGAAGGGAGAAACACAGAACTTGAGAACAATCTTATTAAATAATACATATTATAAACACTTTATAAAAATACTACAAAAAAGGATGGAAAAATCTTAGTCAATGTTGTAAATGAACACATATTTGGTATTTGGTGTAACAGGTAAAAACGTTCTAGATTTATTATTAATAATTAGGGAATTACTAAATGATATACAAGTTAGAAATACTTAGGCAAAATTAATGATAGGAGAGCTAAGTAAAGCATTTGATTCAGTTAAGCATTTAGTATTATGAAATATATTTGATATATATATATATATATATATATATATATATATATATATATATATATATACTAGAAGTCAGAGGGTTAAAATGTGTGTACTTATCTTATAAGTAGAATATAGTGAACATTATGATAAATGGATGGTTGAGTGACTATATAAAGTTAGAGAAGGGTATTAGACAAGATTGTCCAATGAGTGGTACATTATTTGTATTAGTAATGAACTTAATATATATGAATATGATAAAGAGATGGATGTTAAGAGGTATACTTCAAATGAAGGGATAAAAATGCCGATTTTGTTAAATTATGCATATATTATTATTATTATTATTATTATTATTATTATTATTATTATTATTATTATTATTATTATAACAAAAATGCAGTGAGTATGAGTGCAGTAATAAAACAAAAGCAAGAGATTGTTCAGGTTATTGGGTTCATATTAAGTAAAGACAAAAGTCAAGATTTAGGATTTGAGGGGAGCATTGGTGGAGTTAAATTTAATATGCAAAAAATTAAGATCCTTGGAGTAAACATCAGGAAACAGGAAATTATAGATGATATATGGAAAGTAAAAACAGAAGAAATGAAACACGTGTGAGTTTTAGAAATTTGTAGGCTTTCCTTTAAAAAGAAAGTTGATTTCAACTTATTCCTGTTCAGTCTCAGCCTCTCCACAGGATATGTGCCCAGAGAATGGCACATGGCAACGGTGGTCCCGCTACACAAGGGTGGGGCCACAACTGACCCTGGGAACTACCGACCAATAAGCCTGACCAGTCTGATCTGTAAGGCTATGGAGCGAATCATTATGGAACTCATAAATGGAGAGATTGGGAACCTCCAGTCGCTGGACCCCACACAGTTCAGCTTCGTCAAGGGCAGATCATGCCTCCTGAACCTGGTGGATTTCTTTGAGACAGTTACTCAGGCTATGGATAAGGGAAAGGAGGTACACACGGCTTACCTTGACCTTGCTAAAGCATTTGACACCATTCCCCATTCGGGTATTATTGGTAAGCTCACCAGCCTGGGCATAAACCCTTACGTCACAAGATGGATTGCAAACTGGCTCTCAGACAGATCCCATAAAGTAAGAGTAGTGAGATCTATGTCTGAATCCAGACCAGTAACAAGTGGTGTGCCTCAGGGTTCTGTCCTGGGGCCCCTCCTGTTTTACATATACTTCTCAAAAGTACAAGCAAGCATGGAAGGGCTATGGCTGACTAAGTTTGTGGACGACTGCAAATTGGGTGCTATAATAGAGTCTCCGGCCAACATAGAGATCCTCCAGAAGGGCCTAAATGAGACTGATGCATGGTGTCAAAGCCATGGTCTCAAGCTAAATGCAAAAAAATGCATAATAATCCCCTTTGGAAAAAACAGAGTACCCGCAAACTACAACACAGGAGGTAATCCCCTGAAATCTGAAGAAATAAGGGATCTAGGGAGCCAAGTAGATAGCCAGCTTTCCTTTGATAACCATGTTGCTAAAGTGGTTAGAAAATCCTTCTATGTGACCCATCTGATCATGAAAGGGTTCACATCAAGATCTAAGGATGTAGTGGTGCCCCTCTACTCTTCCCTCATCAGACCCATTATTGAATACAGTGCACCAATTGGAATGTACCTGGCTAGACATCTCCAACAGCTGGAGAGACCACAGAGGTAGCTAACCAAGAGAATTACTGGCCTCAAACAGTTGCCCTATGCAGCATGATTGAAAAAGCTAAGACTGTTCTCTGTTGCATACCGCTTTCTCAGAGGCGATCTCTGTCTAATGTACAGAGCCATGTCCAACCCAGAATTGTTGAACATGCTCCATCTTAGCAAAACCAAATCTACTCGAGCTGCATGCTCTAGGGATATAAACCTCAACACAACAATGAATAGAACATGCTGGAGGGATAGATTCCCTTCGCAGAGACTTCCCTTACTATGGAACAGGGTCCCGATCTACATAAGGCAGAGCCCCTCCCTATCACTCTCTAAGAGGAACTTTGATGAGTGGATGGGTAACAGAAAGTTCACACCGGGGATCACACCAACAGCACTACTAGATAGGGGCCAAGGGTACTAGCTGCTAGTACAAGGGTCTAGGGAACTACTAAAGGGGCGCTGAATACCGCACAATGTGGCTGGGCTAATATATGCCTTCGGGCAGATAGCTCAGTACCAACCTATGAACCTATGAACCTATTTAATAAATTCTGTACTGTTAGTTAAGATTATGTATTTATCCGGTGTCTTTAGCATTTCACTGAATTTAGAGAAAGAGGTATACAATATAATATTGTCTTTTTTCTGAGGATCGAGGTTGAACCCTGTGAAAAGAGGGACGATATACGCAAAAACCGAAAAGGGAAGTTTGGGGCTATTAACCCTATAGTGTATAAGGCGTCATTAAACCTATATAGAGTAATGAAATGTTTAAAGGACAATGAGGTTTCCTTATTAATGGAAATATTAAGTTTGAAATATAAAGCAGAGTTGGTTGATCTTTTTCAGTTTAAAAAACTCAGGAGGAGATGTAATAAAGAAATGGAAAATTATCAAGATAGGATTATTGTGTGGAAATAAATATTAGAGAAACTGATAATAAAAGAAAAGAATGGTACACTAAGATTATGGGAAAGTATTATGGGATATATCCTTGGAAGGAATTAAATACTGAGAAAAGCTGTCACTGCTAGAATGGAAAGATGTAAGGGACATATGGAGTGTCAGGATTTTTTGTGGAGGTTGACCACAGAAAAATTACCAGTGAAGGAGAATATGCCATATAAAAGTATAACAGATAGTGTTTGCTTATATTGTGGTGAATTTAAAGCTTGTGCTCTCATGTTTTTTTAGAGTGTAAAAGATCTAAAATGTTATGGAAAAAGATTATAGATATGAACTATGGGGAAGGGATTTAAAGATTTGAAGAGTTTAAACATGGGTATGATTGAATTTGGGTATTACAGAAACAAAAGTAAGAAAGAAGTTGAAAGACTTGATAACAAATGTTTGCTATATTATGGTTAATTTAGAATCAGACAGTTAAGGAAATCAAGTTTAATAAAAAATGAGACTTGCCA
The DNA here is from genome assembly GCF_019279795.1 of Protopterus annectens. Taxonomy (NCBI): domain Eukaryota; kingdom Metazoa; phylum Chordata; order Ceratodontiformes; family Protopteridae; genus Protopterus; species Protopterus annectens. The sequence goes on from NC_056741.1 coordinate 375,130,479, forward strand.
ATTATGATAAAAAAATAAGGTTTTGGTTGTGGAAATTAGAGTGGAGGTCTAAAAAGCAATAATTATGTGTTTTATATGATGTAGGTAATGGAAAAGGAGTATGTGATATAATGCAAATAACTAGGAATGTAAATAACTATTGATTGTGTAAATAAAGGACCCCTACTTTTTTCAATAAATACTATGGGATCTTTTACATCCACGTGAGCTACCACCAACTTAAGCAGATTGGGACTCAGTTTAACATTTTATCAGAAAGACAGCACACTCAGGCATAGAGCACCCCCCTTATGCTGCACTGTAGTGTCAACAATCAATCTAACTGGATCAGCAATAGAACCCACAGTGTTCTGAGCCAAAGGTGAGTGTTCTAGCTTTTGCACCGCTGACACTGCCAAACTTGAAGGATCAAGGACTTCTTTTACTGTTGCCATTATTATGGACAAACATCAAACATATAAGAAACGTTTACATCTGAGGTGAATGTAAATTTGACAGTGGAGTTTTAACTAATACTATCAGAGTATTTCCTTCACAATAATGATGTTAAGCCGATGATGTGTACCTGTTTATCTATTGTTAACTATTTTCTCTAATTGTCATAAATGAAAATGTCTTCATTTTTTATGCTCAACTCCTGAGAGACTTGCTTGGCTACAAACATCTGCATTAGAAGCTGAAGCTAAGTGAAACTTGCAGCAGTGCATTTAATATTCTGTTAAGTACAAACTTGCAGTTTTAAAAGTACTGTACTTTCATTTTTTTCTGTTTCCTAATTGTGTGTTTCTGAACAGTGTGCTCTGTGTCTGTTTGCTATAGAGGGGGTGGTGTTATCACTTCTTTGTTATCTGATATTTAATAGTCTAGAGGGATTCCTCTGTACTTTAAGTGCTAGCCACAAAGTTTGAGAAATCATTTTATGTTCAACTCCTGAGAGACTTGCTTGGCTAAAAACATCTGCATTAGAATTTGAAGCTAAGTAAAACTTGCAGTAGTGCATTTAATATTATGTTAAGTACAAACCTGCAGTTTTAAAAGTACTGTATTTTCATTTTTTCTGTTTCCTAATTCTATGTTTCTGAACATTGTCCTCTGTGTCTCTCTGCAGTTAGTGGCTCTGGAGTTGCCCGCCCCTCCTGTAAATCTGTATTACAACACTCCTCCTGGGTCCATCTCATTTGCTCACGTAGCCAAGTACATTGAGATCATATTCTGAGTCTAGTGTTCACTCTACTTAATACAGAGAGTAGATTTGAGAAGGCCCCAAAAAAATTAATTTGCTTTTACTGTATTTGTCTTTCCTCCTACTTTATTTTGCTTTCTTAAAAGTACTCAATTTTATTTAGTCTGCTGCATTTATTACTGCTTAGTAGTAGCCTGATTAAATTGTAACTTTTATTCTGAGTCTTTTGGTTTAAGCACTTGGACTTCATACAGGCTGTTTTACATTAAGAAGGTTTGTGGTCTGCACTGTTGTGGCAGGACAGGTAGCTTACACCCTTCTAAGCTGGGAATTGCTGATTGAAGGCCCAGTGTCTGCTATTCTAAAAGTGTATTAGTTCTGGCTTAAGCACTTGGGCTTCAGGCCAGTAATTCTCCATTAAGAAGGTTTGTGGTCTGCACTCTTGTGGGAGGAGAGGCTGGATTCTGCCCTTCTGAACTGAGAATATCTGGTCACAGGCTTATTGTACCTGCTTATTTGAACTGTTTCTTTCTGAAATTCGTGCAGCTTGTTGCTGTAGCATAGACCAGATTCAGGCCTGCTGAATCTAGCTTTGTTTGTATAACATGAGCACTGATCCAGGCCATCTTTTTTGGAGAAGGTTCCCCTGCACCCTAGTAAGCAAGGTTGTGCAGTTAGAACTTGTCTGATTGAAGACTGCTGGAACAGGGCTCAGTTTTGAGCTTTTTTCTGGTTAATTGGGTAACTTGTTTAAATCAGTTTCTTCGTTTTCTATTATTATTATATATATATATATATATATATATATATATATATATATATATATATATATATATATAAATTGTACTTTATTTGTCTGCTTTTACTGTATTTGTGTTTCTTCCTACCTTATTACTAGTGGCATTGACTACAACTCTGATCTGCGATATATAACAATAAGTATCCTTTTCTGTGCATTTAAAGTGTTTTTTAAGTGTATCTGCTTTATTTTCTAAGATATATATATATATATATATATATATATATATATATATAGATATATATAGATATATATAGATATAGATATATATACATACTTGTTTCCCGCCTTTCTAAGCTAGTATAGTCCAGTTTTCAGGTTAGTGCTGAATTCACGGCTGTGTTACAAATTTCTGTGTTTGCCCATACCTTACTTGGATAGAAGGAAGTTCTCTGTTCACCTGTGAGAGAGGGGAGCTTTGAGCAGCCTGTCTGTCCCCGGAGGAGTGGTTTCAGCCCAGAAATTAGTAGTTTATTGGCCATTTGGGGATAATTTCTATCTCTTTCATTTCCCTGTTGTAAACACCATATTTGCCCGGTTTTGCACACTGGGCAGCGTCAGTTAGCTAGGGTAAAATTATTCCCAGCTCCACAAAGTCTCCTCTTCAATTTTTCCCTTGGAACTAGACAAACTTTCAACTTAAGCACTCAAGCCACTCATTTTTCAGCCTGGCACTTACTCAAAACTTATAGCAAGCACTTATAAACCCAAGCACCATACCCTCCTGTACTGTACAGAAGGACAAGGCTCACTATTCGACCTTACCAGCCATCCAGTAAAACAGTTCACTGTACCTATCCAGGCATGTCCAAACGGCAGTTTCAGGTGTACTCTCCAGTCCAACTTGTGAATCTGGGCATTTTAAGGCAATGTTACAACAGCCTCATGTACACAGACAACCCCCTCCTCCTACCACCAAACACTAATACATGCGAGAGATGCAATTATACAACCAAACTGGAGGCTTAGCTCTCTCAACCCAAGAGTGGATCAGACAGTCAAGAGGAGAAGGGAAATACTTGCATCACACCACCAGTCTCACATAAACCCATTAAAGCAGCACCGGAAAAAAACACACATAAATACATGAAAACATACTCGGAGGCTCTAAATAAAAATCTGCAAAACCAACAGAGATCTCCAAAGCAAACATCCAAGCAACCTCCTCCCCCCAACACGAACCATGAAACACATACTTCACAAAGCCAGTGTGCCATGCAATCACAGCCCTTAAGGCAAAATAACATACACAACATACTAGTAATAGGTGACTCTATAGTCAGGCCCACTGACGTCCCACTCACTAGGCTGAATAAGGAGAAGGTTACTGTTAGCTGCCTGTCAGGCGCCAAGATCCACCACATAACGCAAGCACTCAGGTCACTACAGAACAAGTACAAATATGACTCTCTCATTGTCCATGTTGGTGTGAATGACCTGAACCGTACCTTTCTGGACTACATGAAAAGAGACATGGAAGAGCTCTCTGATCACATAGCCCAGGCCGGTATGACCCTGACCCTGAGTAGCATCCTGCCCTCACCAAGAATGATACCACAGTATAAAGAAAACATTCTCAATTTCAACAACTGGCTAAGTTTCTGGTGTCATTCAAAGGGGATTCAGTGTCTATCCGCCTGGGATGACATGCTCAACAAGCCATGCTGCTTCACTACAGACGGCTTGCACCTGTCACCCTTAGGCTTTCGAATACTGGCCAAGGCTCTTGCCACCCCATAGTGCCTTTTTTAGGCAAGGCTCAAAAGACAAACCTACCACTGTAAATAGCACAAGTAACAAAAAACTGAGGGTAGTGCTACTCAATGCCAGAAGTCTGAACCTCAAAATGTATGCACTCGAGGCACTCCTCAATATGGAGAAAATTAATATATGTGCAGTAACAGAAACCTGGTTTAAGGCTCCAGAGAGCACCCCAGTGCTACCAGGCTACAACTCATACCATACATTTCTGCCACAGAACCCAAACTGAAATACAAAAGGTGGGGACGTATCCATATTCATCAAGGATACCCACACCTCCAGGTTAGTGGCACAGCACGATTCTTCAGAGATCAGCCATGTGCAACTAACAATGGGCAAAACTGCAATTCAAATTGTAGCTTGCTACAGATCACCCACCATGTCCCAGGACCCCCATTCCATGTTCCTGGAAACACTGGGAAACATAAAGGTCCTACCAAACACCCTAATATTGGGTGATTTCAATTATCCAAACATTAACTGGGAGAACTACTCAAGTACTAACTCCCTTGCCCAACATTTCCTAGAATTTATAAACTCAAATGCCCCAGTTCAACTGGTCAACACTCCCACAGAGGTGACAACATATTGGACCTGGTCATCACCAACATGGGTGACCGGTGTTCCACACCGGAGGTCAACCCCTCGCTGGTTAGATCTGACCATAAACAAATCACTTTGGATATCCACATTCCGCCCCCACCCCCGGACAAGAAAATCACCGTGAAAAACTTTTCAAAAGCAAACTTTACATTACTTAAGACCGAGGTGGAAAGTTTCAAAGCCCACATGCTGAAGAATAATGCTGTCCAAGCTGCAAAAGTCTTTACTAATGCATTCTACGGGCACCTACAAGAATGCATGGATCATGCCATCCCAAGCAAAACCAAGACTCACTCCTCCAAGAAAAGGAAACCAGTCTGGTGGACTCCTGCCATAAACAAGCTATACAATAGAAGGAGGAAACTAGTACAGAATGAGTAAAATCCCAAGAAGGGAAGACATCCCTGATCAGTATCAGCATGAAACTATGATCCCTCATAAAATCATCCAAGGCGAGCGTTGAAAGAAAAATTGCCAAGGACTCCAAAGATAACCACAAGGCATTCTTTAGCTATGTCAAGAATCTAAGTGGCAATGCTCAGATCTGCTCAGAGTTAGTGCAGAATGGCACAAAATACACTGAACCGACCGATATCGCCAACATCCTGGCAGACAGGTTCAGTGCAAACTTCACCCCCCTCTCATCCCCCAAGAGGGTCCATAACCATACCAGAAGAATGTAGAGTCCCTGAAAGCACAGACACTCAGGTTAAAACAGCCCTCTCCAAAGCCAAAAACACAGCATCAATGGGACCGGCCGGTGTCCCAGGCTGCATCCTACACGAGATCAAAGAAGAATTAACCCCTCACCTAAACACACTGTTCAAACTCAGTCTCTCCACAGGCTACGTACACATAGAGTGGTGCACAGCAATGGTTATTCCACTCCACAAAGGTGGAGCCACAACAGACCCCGGGAACTATCGCCCTATAAGCCTGACTAGCTTGGTCTGCAAGGCTATGGAGCGCATCATCATGGAACTCATTAACAGAGTCATTGGGAACTTCCAAACACTGGACCCTACTCAGTTTGGCTTTGTTAAGGGCAGATCATGCCTCCTGAACCTGGCGGACTTCTTTGAGACCGTTACCAAGGCTATAGATGAGGGAAAGGTGGTACACACAGCCTACCTAGACCTCGCAATGGCCTTCGACACCATTCCCCATTCTGGTATTATGGACAAGCTCACCAGCCTGAACATAAACCCCTACGTCACAAGATGGGTTATCAACTGGCTCACGGACAGAACCCACATGGTGAGAGTTGCGGGAGCTAGGTCCGACTCTAAATCGGTTACAAGTGGAGTTCCCCAGGGCTCAGTCCTAGGACCCCTCCTGTTCAGCATATACTTCTCAGAGGTACAGGCAAGCACAGGAGGACTATGGCTGACCAAGTTCACAGACGACTGCAAACTAGGGGCTATAATTGACTCTCTGGCTGACACAGACATCCTCCAAAAGGGTCTCACTGAGCTCGATACCTGGTGTCAAAATCATGGCCTCAAGCTAAATGCCAAAAAGTGCATAGTCATCCCCTTTGGAAAAAACAAAGTACACACAAACTACCACATAGGTGGTAGTCCCCTAAATACGGAAGATGTAATAAGGGATCTGGGGACCCAAGTAGATAGTAATCTCACCTTTGATAATCACATTGCCAAAGTGGTTAGAAAATACTTCTATGTGTCCCACATAATCACAAAAGGGTTCGCATCCAGATCAAAAGAGGTCATTGTGCCCCTCTACTCATCACTCATCAGACCCATCATAGAGTACAACGCCCCATTTGGGATGTACCTTACAAGACACCTGCAACAGCAGGAAAGACCACAGAAGTACCTCACCAAGAGGATCACTGGCCTCAAACAGATGCCCTATGCAGCTCGACTGAAGAAATTACACCTGTACTTGGTTGCATACCGCCTACTCAGAGGTGATCTCTGCCTGACATACAAGGCCATGTCCAACCCAGAAAACTTTATCCCCACGAGCCACATGCTCTAGAGATCTAAACCTCACCACAACAATAAACAGGATGTGCTGCAGGGATAGATTCCTGTCCCTGAGACTTCCCATGCTTTGGAACAAGATCCCAATCTACATTAGGCAGAGCTCCTCGCTAACACTCTTCAAAAGAAATCTTGACGAGTGGATGGGAAACAGAAAGTTTACCTCGGGGATCACTTCAGTGGCTCTGCTGGACAGAGGCACAGGGAACTAATCTAAGGGGGCGGCGAAAGCCAACATATTCTGGCTAGGCTTATAAATGCATTCGGGCAGATAGCCTAGTACCTACCTATGAACCTATAAGATTGATATGGAAAGAAAGGCATCCCATAAAAATAGACTATGGGAAAATCCAAAACATTATCTTTACCCATACTACAAGCAGTATAGAGAAATGAAGCATTCCCTTCAAAACTGTGAACAGGAAACTTGAGTATAAATCTAGTTCTAAAACTCATCACTAGATTCCAACTGTGAAACAAGACTTCTGGAACAGAGACTCAAAATACTAATAAATTAAAATATTCCTTGCAGTTCAGAAAATGAAGCAATATTCCTAACCTAGATATCCAAGGTCCAGGTATTAGTGTTCACAGATGACAAATGCATCTTGTGGTTTCTTTGTTTGCTGTTGGAATCAATCACATGGGCATTATTCAGCCTAAATGTAAATTCACTTTTCTGTATTTTGAATCTGTAATTCTACAAATGCTTATTACTTTGTGGACACATGTTTACTTGTTTGCTTAGGGTTACTTTTAAGATTACTGTTTACCTGAAAACTGATGTATCTCTTTGCACCATTGATCTAACTAATGGGTGAAAATATATACATTTTTCTTCTTAGTCAGTTTGGATCAAAATGACTGTTTTCTCACTAAAATCCTGTACTCAGTGATTAAAATCTGTCCCTACTGTAGCAGTCATAGAACTTTACTTTCTGCATCACATCTTCTAAGGGATTTTGTCAGTTGAGTCATCCCAGTTAACAAACCGTAATAAAATAGGGTACTTACGTATGCTCGCAACCAGATTTTTGTGGTAATGCTGGTTGCTTCTGTTGACAGTAATAAAACATAATAAACAGTTTTAAAGCTAAATAACTTGTTTTCTATTATATTTTCAATGTTTAAGAGTGTTTAGCAATGAAACCGCTGAGAAAATAAGTGTTTGAAATAGGCTTCCCATTTTACTGTCAGCAGGTCATGTCAGCTAAGCATCTGCGATAGTACTGCATATGCGTTCCTTTTCTCATGCTATAAAATGCTGTCAAAGCTGTAGTGAATAGGTTTTTGAAAGGCATATAGTCATTTACCTTGTTACCGGAAAGTGCTTTAATTATAGTTCAGTAAAAATGCGATTGTAAGATTTACCAAAGACAGGTAAGGAAGCGATTCAACTATTACAACAGTACGGAATTATAGCCAGTTTTAAGGAATGCAGTTCAGGACATGAAATGAAGTTATACTATGGAAAACAAATATAGGTTCATAGGTTGGTACTAGGCTATCAGCCCTAGGGCCTATACAAGCCTAGCCAAAATAATTCCCTGGCTATTTCTTCCCACACTATTTACTTCCATGGACCCCTGTCTAGCAGGGCGACTGACGTGATCCCTGGGGTGAATTTCCTTTCTCCCATCCAATCGCCAAGGTTCCTTTTGAAGAGGGCCAAAAAGGCACTCTGCTTGACATGTATAGGCAATCTATTCCAGAGTCTGGGGAGTCTCTGGGTCAGGAACCTATCCCTCCAGCATGTTTTGTTTATTGTGATGGCAAGGTTTAGATCCCTGGAGCATGTGGCTCTGAGGGATTGGGATTTCTTTAAGTGTAGCATGTCCAACAGCTCTGGGTTTGACATGGCCTTGTATGTTAAGCAGAGATCACCTCTGAGTAGATGATATGCAACAGAGTATAGCTGGAGTTTTTTAAGGCGGTCAGCGTAGGGCATCTGCTTTAGGCCTGTGATTCTTTTAGTGAGGTATTTCTATGGCCTTTCCAGTTGTTGCAGATGTCTTGAGAGGTACATACCAAATGGGGCATTGTATTCTATAATGGGTCTAATGAGGGATAAGTACAGTGGGACAATGACCTCCTTTCTTCTGGATGAAAAGCCCTTAGTGATGAGGTGTGTCACATAGAAGGATTTCCTGACTGTTGTGGCGATGTGGTTATCGAAGGTGAGACCACTGTCCACCTGTGTCCCTAAGTCTCTTATCACACTTTCGGTGTTTAGTGTTCTGCCACCTATATGGTAATTCATGGGTACATGTTTTTTCCCAAAGGGGATAACTATACATTTCTTGGCTTGAGCTTGAGCCCATGGCTCTGGCACCAAGCATCTGTTTCTGTAAGGCCCTTTTGTAGAGTATCCACATCATTTGGGGATTCAATAATGGCTCCCAGTTTGCAGTCATCTGCGAACTTTCTTAGCCAGAGTCCCTTAGTGGTGGCCTGTACTTCAGAGAAGTAGATGCCAAACAAGAGCGGTCCCAGGTCTGAACCCTGAGGGACTCCACTTGTCACTTGTCTGGAGCTGGATTTGGAGTCAGCTACTTTTACAGTGTGGGTTCTATCAGTAAGCCAGTTAGCAACCCATTGGGTGATGTAGGGATTAATGCCCAGCTTAGTAAGTTTATCTATGATTCCAGAGTGGGGGATGGTGTCAAAGGCCTTGGCAAGGTCTAGATCGGCTGTGTGGACCACCTTACCCTTGTCCATGGCTCTGGAGACTGAATTGAAGAAGTCATTCAGGTTCAGGAGACAAGATCGGCCCTTCACGAACCCAAACTGGGTGGGGTCCAGTGTTTGAAGGTTGCCAATGTCTTTGTTTATAAGTTCCATGATAATACGCTCCATGGCCTTGCAGATAAGGCTCATCAGACTGATGGGATGGTAGTTTCTGGGATCCAAGGTGGATCCCCCCTTGTGGAGTGGGATAACTGCAGCTCTGTGCCATTCAGTGGGCACGAAACCTGAGGTGAGGCTATGATTAAACATGACACTTAGGTGAGGTGCCATTTCATATTGTAGTTCATGTAGTACACAGCCTGGGATGTCATCTGGTCCCATGGATGCTGTATTCTTAGCTTTGGAGAGTGCATTTTTTACCTGTGTGGCTATTATTACCAGAATTTGGCAATCTTCTGGTATTGAGATGAGCCATTTAGGGGGTGAGAGGGGGGTGAAGCTGTCACTGAATCGATCTGCCAGGATATTGGCAATATCCTTGGGATCAGTATATTTAATGCCATTCTGTTTTAGCTCAGAGCAGATCTGAGCATTGCCATTTAGATTCTTGACATAGTTATAGAATGCCTTGTCGTTGTCTTTGGAATCTTTGGAAATTTTATTTTCATAACTAGCTTTGGAAGATTTTATGAGGGATCTCAGTTTCTTACTGAGGCTGGTAAGGGAGTTTTTTGCATCCTGGAATTTTCCTCTTTTCTGCAACAGTTTCTTTCTTTTGTTGTAAAGTTTGTTTCTGTCAGGGGACCACCAGATTGGCTTCCTTTTTTTGGATGAGAGCATCTTGGTTCTATTTGGGATGGCACGATTCATACTTGAGTGGATGTGCTCGTACAGTGCCTTAGTGTAGGATTTACCAGTTGAACTTTCAGTTCCTGTCTGCATGGGTGTCATGAAGTTTGTCACTTCTGACTTGAGTAGCATGAAGTTGGCTTTGGAGAAGTTTTTTATGGAGGTTTCCTTACTGAGGGGTGGGGGTGGGATGTGGATGTTAAGGGTGATTAGCTTATGGTCAGACCTGACTAACGAGGGGGTGACCATAGGTGTGGAGCATTGATTTCCCATGTTGGTAATATTTTGGAAATGCAACTCTGCCAAATGCTACCAGCATATCAGAGTTCGGGAAGGTAACTTTTTTGAAGGAAGTAGACTATCTTTTATAACTGCTATTCGTTTCATATACTTTTGGTGTAAGCAGTTAACAAGCATTAATTTCTGTCATGAAGAACTGGATATGTCTGACAAGACTGTTATTGATTAGAGTAATTATTTAAGGGATGTATGTACACTGGAGTTGGAAAAACAAGAAAAGAAACAGATCGGAGGGCCAGGGCATGTAGTGGAACTTGAGAGGTTATTCACTCATCAGAAAAATAACAGTGGTCGTATCCTCCCTCAACAGTGGATGTTTGGAGGGATCTGTAGGGAAATGAAAGAAACATTTGTAGTACAAGTGCCAGATAGACATGCCTCCACACTGTGGACAAAATAAAGGAATACATCAAAGAAGGCAGCATTATTTACTCAGACTCCTGGAAAGAATATCAAACAAAACAACTACAAGAAGCTGGCTTCAGCCATGATAAAGTTAATCACAAGTACAGTTTTGTTGACCCGGACACTGGAGTGCATACCCAACATATAGAAAGAATGTGGGGGTAGGTAAAGTGGAGAAACAAGAAACAGCGAGGGACTGCATATCACCATCTGCAGTCATATCTTGTTGAATATATGTGGTGCAAAACACAACTGGCAAATTCAAAAGAATGCTTTGAAGAACTATTAAAAGTCATCTTCAACAACTTTATTCCTCAAAAAAACAGAATAACAGCGACTAACCAACCAACGTCTTCACAGCATTCAAAACCAAAAAGTACTACAAAACCCACTGAACAATACACATCTTCAGAACTGTCTTCACTGAAAACCATTCAACATAACATAACATCAACTGAGGAGTCCACATTTTATCAGCTTGACAATATCCAAAGCATATCTGTAGAGCCATAACAGCTAATAAAAACATTACAATATACATTGCAGAAGCAAAGCAGTACTGTGGATTTACTTACATTACAATGCATGTGTCCCATTCACTGTATACTGTTTAACCTTTAAATACTTTGCCTGAATAACTAAGCATGTCTCCATATTCTTCTTTTCATTGTTAACAGTCAGGTAATCCAAAAATAATCCTGATGACTTTACTTTGAAACTACATCTGAAAAATAAATGGGTATCTCCGAAAAGAACCTAACATCACATGATAACTCCCAAAGTCCTTTCCGGCCAGATAGACGTCCAAAATATTCTACGTCTTTACAGCACACTACCCATAAATCCTACGATTGTACATCTTCATTATTTAAAAAAGCACCACCAATATCCCAGAACACTTTTTCACACTTCACCCTATTTTTTAAATTTAACTAAACATGAACAACGTACGCCGTATCGCAAAATCTGGTTGCAATAATACGTAAGTACCTAAAATAATTCTGGATAATTATTTTAGGCTGCATGAAGGAGACATAGAAAATACAGTTAGTCTGGAATCTGCACAATTTAAATTATCTCTTCTAAAATGCTAACGATATCCAAAGAGCTAAATATTACAACTCATTGACATCTCGCCGTCTTCTGAATACTACTGTACAACACTAAAGAAATCAAACTGACTTCCTGTGACTGAGATGTCAGCATTTATATTATACTTACTAACTGTTAAGCTTATTAATGAATTTTACTATTCTTCATTGAAGAATAAGTTAACTTTTAAACATTTACTTATACTAACAGATGGTGTGGAATTCCAACTTACAAGACCTCCTTTCTCACAACCCTTACCGAAAAAGCCTTTTCCAACATAATCCCAGCCTCATGAATAGCATTCTTCATAAAACTAGGCTTATTAATAACATAAAATAATTTATGAAAACACTCATGAAATAAGTGCACATGCTTTAAAGATGCAGGTTTATATCACTATTCCATCATATATGTCTTTGCCTAACAGTCTTACCTTCTGATCTCGTATGCCATGGTTACATATCATATTCTGTATTATATCTATTACCATTCATATATGTATACTTCATACCAATCACTAGTTTTTCTTACTTAACAGACTCTTTATCTTCTAATATCATGCCTAATCTTTACTGCTAGCTTCTACCTTCCTTCTAGATTTAATTGTCTTTTATGTGTCATTTTTCACTGTCAAGGCTTCCTTCTTAGTGACAGTGGCAAATTGTCTACTATGTAATTTATTGCATGTGTAAAAAAACTTCTGTATATTATATACAACTAACTCTTATGCTATTTATATTAAAGATAGCAACTTGTTCTGCAGCCAAAACTTTCTGCACTTCTCACATTGCGAAGATTTATGTTTTTGATCTATTGCACTGGCCATTTGACCCAGGTCATAACTGAAAAGGGGTGACCAACAATATGAGCCTATACTCAGGCTGAAAAGAATTAATAAAAGTCTTTCGGCTTTTCCTGGTTAGGGGTCGCCACAGCAGAACTCCGGTCAGCGCATGACTGGCAGTGGATTTTACGGTGCCGAGTTGCCAGCCCGACACCCAACCTTCAACGAAGGCAAACCCATTCACGCTCGCACCTACCTGCATGTCTTTACCATCATTCGACTATGGGGAGGACATGCAGACTCCACACAGAAGGTGCTCCAGCCGAGAATCAAATGGGAGAACCTCTTGCTGTGAGGCGACAATGTTAACCGCTGCACCACCATGGCTGAAAAGAATTAATAATGTGATTAATTCAAAACTAATGTTAGTTTTCATCCATGTTTGGGTTGCCATGATAACTAGTTAGCACATAACCCTTCAAGATATTGCCAGGTCACAGACACAAATAACACCAAGAGATCATCTTTGTCATCTAATAATATAATAGAGGACTAACTGTGGCAGTCATACTTTTTCTTCTGCCATTTAATGTTTACTGTGCATTGCAGAAGTGATCATTTAAAAAAGTCAGGTTTCTTACATTCTTGCTGTACTATCTCTTCCAAATGTGTATTTTTTTGTTCAGATTTGTGAGTCTCATTGCAAATCTATTGTTTCAGTTTGTACTTGTATATTCTAATCTTTGAGCATGCACAGTACCATAAATCTTTTGTGCATACAATATCTATAAAAGCAAGAGTGGTTAATAGCATCTTTGGTACAAATGCTATATACTGCATGTCCTGTTCAGTCACAGCCTCACCTCAGGCTTTGTCCCTACTGAATGGCGCACTGCTACAGTCATCCCTCTCCATAAAGGGGGAGTGACTACAGACCCTGGGAATTATTCCCCCATTAGCCTAACGAGTCTGATATGTAAAGCTATGGAGCGTATCATCTTGGAACTGATTAACAAAGATATAGGAAATCTCCGGACTGTAGACCCCATGCAGTTTGGCTTTGTAAAAGGGAGTCAGTCACCAGGGCTGTGGATGAAGGTAAGACAGTGTACAGCCTACCTCGATCTGGCAAAGGCTTTGATACCATTCCTCACTCAGGAATTATTGATAAACTCACCAAACTAGGCATTAACCCCTATATCACTAGGTGGGTTACAAATTGGCTCACAGATAGAACGCACAGTGTGAAAGTAGTGGACTCCAAGTCAGACTGCCAACCAGTCGTGAGTGGTGTCCCACAGGGATCGATCCTGGGTCCTCTCCTGTTCAGCATTTACTTCTCAGAAGTCCAGGCCAACACAAAGGAACTCTGGCTGGCCAAGTTCACAGATGACTGCAAGCTGGGAACCATTATTAACTCCCCAAGTGATGCAGACATCCTACAGAAAGGCCTCACTGAGACCAATGACTAGAGTCGAAACCATGGCCTTAAGCTTAACCCCAAAAAATACGTCATCATCCCCTTTGGTAAAAACTGAGTTCCCACTAATTACCACATTGATGGGAGCCCACTGAACACTGAAGGTGTTATAAGAGATCTAGGGATGCAGGTTGACAGCAACCTTTCCTTCGACCACCACATTGCCACTCTTGTCAGAAAGTCCTTCTATGTGGCACATCTCATTACCAAGGGTTTTTACATCCAGGAAGAAATAGGTCATCGTCTCTCTCTACTTTTCCCTCATTAGACCAATCATCGAGTATAATGCCCCATTTGGCATGTACCTCAGTAGACACCTGCAACAGCTGGAGAGGCCACAGAAGTACCTCACAAAGAGGATCATAGGCATTAAACACATGTCCTACACAGACAGACTCAAAAGACTTGAGCTATTCTCTGTCTCGTATTGCCTACTTAGAGGTGATCTCTGCTTGACTTACAAAGCCATGTCTGACACAGCTCTGTTAGAAATGCTACATCTAAAGAAATCCCAATCCCTCCACACCACACGCACCAGAGACCTCAACCTAATTACCACACTCAAATGAATATGCTGGAGGGACAGGCTCCTCACCCAGAGACTGCCCATGCTCTGGAATAGACATCCCATACATGTCAAGCAGAGCACCTCACTGACCCTCTTCAAGAGAAATCTTGATTAGTAGATGGGTAATAGAAAGTTCACTCTGGGGATTACTCCAGTGGATCTACTTGATAGAGGCACTGGGAACTAACTTCAGGTGGCATGATACCAGGGCACTTCTATGTGCCAGGCTTGTAAAGGCTCCAGGACCATTAGCCTTGTACACACCTATGAACCTATATGTTAAATTGTAAAGCTGTTGACCTCTTTGGATAATGACACTCCACCATGCACCATAAAAAGATAGCATTATTTTAAAAAAGCAAGATGCACATTGCATAAAATGTATATTAACGTACAGAGCTGTAAAATAATATGATATTCAAAACAAACTTGTGTTGTGGACAGGTAGATAACACAGGAAATCCACAGAGGCACAAGGCTTACTTTACATATGAAATTACTAGATGAAAAGTGCAAAATGTTGAGACAGCTCTGAAACTTTGTATTTCAAAAAGTATGTCTGCTTATACAATGTTTTAATTTCTATTATTTTTACAGCAGGACTCACACAGATCAACATGTATCCATGTTTTTCTTACCTTGGAAATCAACATGTTTTGGAAATCCTGTCATTAATGAATGTCATTAATCATAAATGCAAAACTAGAAACTACAGGTCCAATTCCAAAAGACTTGATGTCAGTATAAGTGACCAATTACACAGACAGCAGGTCCTCTGGAATATGCCCCCCAGTGTAGGCTTGTTTATAGATAAGCCTTCCACTGAAGCAAGTCACTTACACTGAGAGCAAGTCTTCCAGAATCAGGGCAGGCTTACACTGAGAGCAACTTTTTTGGAATCTGGCTCAACATGTATTGACATTTAGCATGAAATCCAACATTCCATCTATGACAGCAGGTTGCCTTCCACTAGTTGCTCAAAATCAAACACTTTGATGAGCACATTCATTCTTTCTCAGTGACATATGTTACAGTGAATTCCATAATGTGCTATTTCAGTTAATCTTGAAAAAAAGAAAAAAAAGAAAAAGAAAAAACAACCTCTGGTAGCAAGAGTTCAAAATACATCCCCAAAACACACACACGCATATGTTAATAACTAACAGTGGGAGTACCAATGAGCAGAGCATCAGTTTTCCCAGTCAGTCACATAAAGAAAATCCTGTCTTCTTCCTGTAAAAAGAAAACAAATAATCATTGTCTCCTGCTCTGCAAAATCACCAATTTGTATTGTAGCTAGACAAACTCATACCCTTCCTTCATTTTTACTTAATATGCAGCATGGCGGGTCAATCTTTTCCATATACCAGGGACACAGGTTAACAACACCAAATTGGATATCTGATTATGACAACAAGCTTGCTCAATGCATTTCTATGATAGCTGCAGTGACAATAATTGTAACTCAGACCATGTGCACTAGAAAACATTTTAATTAGTGAGTTGCGAATATACTGAGGAACTTTTGACCAGCATGTGTCTAGTGTTTTATGAAAGTCCTTTTATACTGCACAACTTATAAACAAAGGGATTGTGTCTAAATCTAAGGGGGTCATTGTCCCCCCTTTAGTCAGCCCTCATTAGGACAGTCATTTAATATAATGCCCCATTGACATGTATCTGTCCAGAGACATGCAACAACTAGGAAACCCACAGAGATACCTTACTAAAAGGATACAACTCAAAATGCTGTCACTATATCCAGTATTGTATACACTGCTAAGATGTATCCTGTGTCTGGCATACAAGGTATCCTCCAACACATTACTGATGAATTTACTGCACATCAGTATGTCAAATGGAATCAGAAATACTTGGTCTAGGGATCTAAACCGCTTCTGCAATAACAGAATGGTTTGGAGGGACCGGTATATTTTGCAGAGGAACAGACTCCCCATTCACATAAAAGAAATTTCATCCCAGTCCATTTTCAAACACAATTTAGATCTATGGATGCAAAAAATTAAATTTACCCCATGACTGCCCCTTGTACTACTAATAGGCAGATACAGTTCCTAAATGCTTTATCTCAATCATGGAACCCTCAATTTATCTATGGTATGATCCCAGTTATTCTCATTAGAGGTGTTGGAGCGCTCGTGCATGTCCAGAGAGCTCATTCCTGGATCGCTCCTTGGCCATATTGTGTGCAGCAGCTCTTGCACTATTCCTGCACACATGCAAATGAATTGGGTGGCTGAATGGGATGGCAGCAGATAGTGGACACCTCTATGGGCAGCAAGGAATCCATAACAAATACTCCTGTCAACAAAATAGGCAGTACTAGACAAAGTGACAAATCCCACTGCAGTACATGTGGTGGCCCAAATGTGTGTCCATAGGACACACAGATGCATGTCAGTGAGGTTCACATACCAAACAACAGCCTCAACCAGCAGGACAGGTGTACATGACCATAAAGAAAGACTGTGCTAAGGCCTCCAATTAATGGCAATGGATAACAGCCCCTACCTCCAGACCTACACAGACAGACTACAACAGGTCAGGCAGCTGCATGTTAGTTCTGCAGGGTATGAAGTCTGAAACTGATATGTAGGTCAATAAAACCCAAGATCTGTACTCTACTGATATGCCTCTAGTCTGCATGATAGGTCAGAATACAAAACGAAATGGAAGCCAACAGAGTAAGTGAAATACCAGTACAGTCATAGCAAATCTTTACAGTTGTCAGGTGTGCCCCCCCAATCCTATGTAAAAATGCAGTAACATGTACAGGTGGGGTTAATAACAGTGGAGCACAGATTACCTGAGCTGGCCCAATTTACAGGATAGATTGTTGCATGTGTACAGTATGCAGGGCTCTGTGTGTTAGGTTGTTGTGTGTTGTACATTGTGTGGAAGTGGTCAGCATGTAGGCATGGAGGGTTGTGTCCCAGTGGCCCATGGCCACTACTGTTGATGACAAGGCCATGTTCTGACAACTGCAGTGCCAACCGCAATCCATCCTAGCAAGACCCAATTCAGCAGTCATCCATACTCATTGTTCAGATGTCAATATCTGTCACTATCTGAACGATGGACATGCCATGAATGTGGACCCAATCATACAGACAGTACACAGGTGGAAGTACCCTAGACAGAGTACATAAAATGTAACTGTGAACTACATACAGGTTAGCAGCACATTAGTTGTCTCTGTAGTATGAAATACTGATGTGTTCTGGCCAACCACTGGCAGAGCACAAAAGGCACAGTTATGAAGTAATGAGAGAATGCCTATATCCTCACACAAGGCATCATAAGGGCAATGTCCAGGGTATATCTGTAAGTCAGCTTGCAAAAAACCTCTATATCACACATGCACTCAGCTCTCCCCACCATCATCCACAGGTTTATCACAGGTCATATCCCTGCTGTTGGGAATGAGTACAGCATGACACCCACTACTGTATGGGAATACCCACAGAATGCAGCATGCTGAAGAGGTGTCCTATGCAGGTGTGTCCCTCCCTAGCTGTAAGCAGCACCCTACCAGCATCCACACCAGTGGATTAATATGGACAGGAACTATTGCCATTAACACCTCCCGCACTTACCCTGTCACCCCAGGGGAATCCAGTGGCTCACAGCCTGGGACATTAGGAGTGACAGAAAGCACTGGCCTGCTACAGATGGCCTGCATCACTACCAAATGCCTTACAGTCCTCTGTCAAAGACCTGTGCCCCAACCATACTGCCAATGTATGTTATCTCATGGGGTCCCAAATAACAACATAACACAGTCCACAGAACAAAAATACAAGGCCATGTCGACAAATCTCAGTAGTATGCCCACCATGTCCTACTGCATGAACTGTGGACCAACCCCTAAATAATGCTGGGATGAAGGGACAATTATTGGGGTACTTCCCAGATATCACTGGCATAATGTTAGGAAGAGGACAGAATAACAGAGTGAGGGGGTGTAGAAGCATGAATGCCATGGCGTGTGTGAAGTCTGAAACTTTAAATACAAATAAAAAGCGAGTGTGCAGGAGTGTAAAATCCACTAGTAACACGAAAACACTCCTGTAACTGACTCAAGCACCCAGAAGCACAAACCAGGCCAAAAGTTCACTCAGCAATTTAATGGAAAACTAGTGCAGCAAAGTCTTAAAATTCCACCAAACAGTTGTTGTAGTGGTACATAAAATCAGTAAAGTAAAACCATCCATTGCATAAATATCCAGTGCAGAAATTAAAGTAAGCACTTTTGTCTGATCTAGTCACAGAATTTTTCAAAACTATAGAAAAGCATTGCATCATGGTATAAATAGTAGCTTAATCAAAATCAATTAACATTTAAAGTCAATTAACATTTTAAAGAAACAGGTTAAAACTGGGAAGGGAGAATTACACTTGCTGATATTTGTAAAGAAATGTGTGTTTTATGTATATTCTTAACTTTCTAGCTGAATTGTTTTTCAAACCTTACAAAATACCTTTATAACTTAAGTGCCCTTTGTTTCAGTACAGGCACCAAAGATAAGTGGTCATTGATTCCTGGTGGTTGGGTGGCATTTAGTGACAACTGCCACATCAATTCCCTTCTCGCTAATTCATTACCCCAATCTCCTCCCCTCTCATTGTATCTGACCACCTCTAAAATGCCAAACTTATATCCTGAAAAAGTTGTCACATTCTAGTGCATGTCTGGGCAAAGCATTATTGTGGTTATGAGTTTCCATAGCATATGAGTGTTCGCAAACCTTTTTCTCAGGGATCTTTCAGTTTTGCCTACACAAAACATATTACACCCCTGACAAACACTTACATAAACCAAACTCTTGGTTTGACAGCCCCCCCCCCCGCTAATTAAATTCTCTGTGGCGGGTAACCTATCAATATTTCTATATTTTCCAAAATAAGTGGACACTGGTTACATCTACCACATCTCAGGGGGGCAGGGGGGAACTTTCAAACCAAGCCAACTTCATGCTACTTAAGTCAGAAGTGACAAACTTCATGGCACCCATGCAGACAGGAGCTGAAAGTTCGACTGCTGAATCCTACACTAAGGCACTGTACGAGCACATCCATTCGTGCATGAATCGTGCCATCCCAAATAGAACCAAGACGCTCTGCTCCAAGAAAAGGAAGCCAATCTGGTGGTCCCCTACCATAAACAAACTACACAACAGAAGGAAGAAACTATTGCAGAAAAGGGGAAAATCCCAGGATGCAAAAAACTCCCTTACCAGCCTCAGTAAGAAGCTGAGATCCTTCATAAAATCCTCCAAAGCTAGTTACAAAACTAAAATTGCAAAAGATTCCAAAGACAACCACAAGGCATTCTATAGTTATGTCAAGAATCTAAATGGCAATGCTCAGATCTGCTCTGAGCTACAACAGAATGGCATTAAATACACTGATCCCAAGGATATTGCCAATATCCTGGCAGATTGATTTAGTGCCAACCTCACTTCCCTCTCATCCCCTAAAGGGCCCATCTCAATACCAAAAGATTGCCATATTCTGGTAATCACGGCCACACAGGTAGAAACCGCACTCTCCAAGGCTAAGAATACAGCATCCATGGGACCAGATGACATCCCGGGCTGTGTACTGCATGAACTACAAAATGAAATGGCACCTCACCTAAGTGTCATGTTTAATCATAGCCTCATCTCAGGCTTCGTGCCCACTGAGTGATGCACAGCTACAGTTATCCCACTCCACAAGGGGGGATCCACCTTGGATCCCAGGAACTACAATCCCGTCAGTCTGACGAGCCTGATCTGCAAGGGCATGGAACGCATTATCATGGAACTTATAAACAAAGACATTGGCAACCTTCAAACACTGGACCCCACCCAGTTTGCATTCATTAAGGGCCAATCTTGTCTCTTGAACCTGACTGACTTCTTTGAATCAGTCTCCAGAGCTGCAGATGAGGGTAAGGTGGTCCACACAGCCTATCTGGACCTCGCCAAGGCCTTCAACACCATCCTCCACTCTGGAATCATAGATAATCTTACTAAGCTGGACATAAATCCCTACGTCCACTCGATGGGTTGCCAACTGGCTCCAGACTGTAAAAGTAGCCAACTCCAAATCCAGCTCCATACAAGTGACAAGTGGAGTACCTCAGGGTTCAGTCCTGGGACCGCTCTTGTTTGGCATCTACTTTTCTGAAGTACAGGCCAACACTAAAGGACTCTGGCTAACAAAGTTTGCAGATGACTGCAAACAGGGAGTCATTATAGAATCCCCAAATTATGTGAATATTCTACAAAAGGGCCTTACAGAAACAGATGTTTGGTTCATAGGTTCATAGGTAGGTACTAGGCTATTGGCCCTAGGGCCTATACAAGCCTAGACAAAAATGTACCCTGACTTTTGCCACTCAAGAAAATTATTGTCCTGTGCCCCTGTCAAGCAGAACCACAGAAGTGATCCCTGGGGTGAATTTCCTATTACCCATCCAATCATCAAGATTTTTCTTGAAGAGTGCTAATGAGGAGCTCTGTTTGACATAGATAGGTAGTCTGTTCCAGAGTATGAGAAGTCTCTGGGACAGGAATCTATCCCTCCAGCATGTTCTGTTTATTGTGGTGACAAGGTTTAGATCCCTAGAGCGTGTAGCTCAGAGGGATTGGGATTTCTTTAAGTGGAGCATGTCCAGCAGCTCTGGGTTTGACATAGCTTTGTATGTTAGGCAGAGATCACCTCTGAGTAGGCGATATGTGACGGAGTAAAGCTGGAGTTTTTTGATACAGTCTGCATAGGGCATCTGTTTGAGGCCAGTAATCCTCTTTGTGAGGTATTTTTGCGGCCTTTCCAGTTGTTGTAGATGTCTTGTGAGGTACATACCAAAAGGGGCATTGTACTTTATAATGGGTCTAATGAGTGATGAGTAGAGGGGAACAATGACCTCTTTTTTTCTGGATGAGAAACCTTGTGTGATGAGGTGTGCCACGTAGAAGGATTTCCTGACCACTTTGGCGATGTGATTATCAAAGGAGAGACTACTGTCCACCTGTGTCCCAAGGTCTCTTATCACACTTTCAGTGTTAAGTAGACTACCACCTATGTGGTAGTTCAAGGGTACAGAATTTTTACCAAAGGGGATGACAATGCACTTTTTGGCATTGAGCTTGAGACCATGTCTTTGACACCAGGCATCTGTCTGAGTGAGGCCCTTTTGTAGGATGTCCACATCGTTAGGAGTTTCAATTATGGCTCTTAGTTTGCAGTCATCTGCAAATTTAGTTAGCCAAAGACCTTCTGTGTTAGCCTGTACTTCAGGGAAGTAGATGCCAAACAGGAGAGGACCCAGGACTGAACCCTGTGGTACTCCACTTGTCACTGGTCTGAAGTCTGATTTGGAGTCTGCTACTTTCACAGTGTGGGTTCCTTCAGTAAGCCAGTTGGCAACCCATCTTGTGACATAGGGATTTATACCTAGTTTAGTGAGTTTATCTATAATTCCAGAGTGGGGGATGGTGTTGAATGCCTTGGCGAGATCTAGATAGGCTGTGTGAACCACATTACCCTCATCTATGGCTTTGGTGACTACTTCAAAGAAGTCTATCAGGTTTAGGAGACATGATCTGCCTTTTACAAACCCAAACTGTGTGGGGTCCAGGGTTTGGAGATCTCCAATGTCTTTGTTTATGAGTTCCATGATGATACGTTCCATGACCTTGCAGACCAGGCTCGTCAGGCTAATGGGGCGGTAGTTCCCAGGGACTGTTGTGGCCCCCCCTTTGTGGAGTGGGATAACTGTCGTGGTGTGCCATTCAATGGGCACAAAGCCTGAGATGAGGCTATGATTGAACATGGTACTTAGGTGGGGTGCCAGTTCATTCTGTAGTTCATGTAGAAGGCAGCCTGGAATGTTGTCAGGTCCCATGGATGCTGTGTTCTTGGCTTTGGAGAGTGAAGTTTTTACCTGTGCAGCCGTGATTACAGGAACTTTGCATTCTTCCAGTATAAAGATGGGCCCTTTAGGGGGTGAGAGGGGAGTAAAGTTAGCACTGAACCTATCTGCCAGGATGTTGGCAATATCAGTTGGTTCTGTATATTTAGTGTCATTGTGCTGTAACTCAGAGCAGATCTGAGTGTTGCCATTGAGATTTTTGACATAGCTATAGAATGCTTTGTGGTTGTCTTTAGAATCAGTGGCAATTTTGTTTTCATAACTAGCTTTGGAGGATTTTATGAGGGATCTCAGCTTCTTACTGAGGCTGACCAGGGAGTTCCTCCAATCGTGGGATTTTACTCTTTTTTGCAACAGTTTCTTCCTTCTGTTGTAGAGTTTGTTTATGGCAGAAGACCACCAGATTGGCTTCCTTTTTTTGGAGGATAGTATCTTGGTTCTGTTAGGGATAGCACGATTCATGCACTTGTGTAAGTGCTTATAAAGTGCATTTGTGTAGGATTCAGCAGTTGTACCTCTATTGTCCATCTGCATAGGTGTCATGAAGTTTGCCACTTTTGTCTTAAGAAGTGTGAAGTTGGCTTTGGAGAACTTTTTTACGGTTGTTTTCCTAATGGGGGGGGGTGGGAGTGGGATGTGGATGTCTAGGGTGATTAGCTTGTGGTCGGATCTGACCAACGAGGAGCTGACCTCTGGTGTGGAACACCGTTCACCCATGTTGGTGATGACCAGGTCTAGGATATTGCTGCCTCTGGTGGGGGTGTGGATAAGTTGATCTAAAGCGTTGGAATTGATGATTTCCAGAAAACGTTGAGCAAAAGAGTTGGTACATGAGTAGTTTTCTCAGTTAATGGTAGGGAAGTTGAAATCACCCATTAATAGAGTGTTGGGTTGTACCTTAATATTTTCCAGTGTATCAAGAAAAGAGGAGTGGGAATCCTGGGGCATGGTGGGGTGCCAGAGCCATGGGCTCAAGTTCAATGCCAAGAAATGTATAGTTATCCCCTTTGGGAAAAACCATGTACCCATGAATTACCACATTGGTGGCAGTACACTAAACAGCGAAAGTGTGATAGGAGACTTAGGGACACAGGTGGAAAGTGGCCTCACCTTCAATAACCACATCACCACAACAATCAGGAAACCCTTCTATGTGGCACACCTCATCACTAAGGGCTTTTCGTCCAGAAAAAAGGAGGTCATTGTCCCACTGTACTCATCCCTTATTAGACCCATTATAGAGTACAACACTCCATTTGGTATGTACCTCACAAGACATCTGCAACAGCTGGAAAGGCCGCAGAAATACCTCACTAAAAGAATTACAGGCCTAAAGCAGATGCCCTATGCTGACTGTCTAAAAAAACTCCAGCCATACTCTGGCATATCGTCTACTCAGAGGTGATCTCTGCTTATCGTGCAAGGCCATGGCAAACCCTGAAATGTTGAACATGCTCCACTTAAAGAAATCTCAATCTCTCAGAGCCACACGCTCCAGGGATCTAAACCTTGTCATAATAATGAACATAACATGCTGGAGGGATAGGTTCCTGACCCAAAGAATCCCCATACTCTGGAATGGACTACTCATACATGTCAAGCAGAGTACCTCCTTGGCCCTCTTCAAAAGGAACCTTGACGATTGGATGGGAGATAGGAGATTCACCCCAGTGATTATGTCAGTTGCTCTGTTAGACAGGGGTCCAGGGAAGTAAATATTGTGGGAATAAATATCCGTGGTATAGTTTGGCTAGGCCTGTATAGGCCCTAGGGCTGATAGCCTAGTACCAAGCTATGAACTTATGAACCTATATAAATATATATGTATATATATATATATATATATATATATATATATATATATATATATATATATATATATATATATATGGAGTGCCTTCAGACATCAGGTCCACACTCTGAACCTCCTTCCACATCTGCTGCACTATTCTGCCTTGCTACAACACAAGAGCATCACATGTGAACACAGCCTAAAATTAGGGGGAGGATATTTAGGGACAGATCATAGATAGGCCTATTACAAACCTATGAAGTTTGTGCATGATGCATTTCACATTAGCATGACTGTTCTGAAGGTGGTGGTATCTGACACTCATGTGTCTATCATGACTTCATTACTTCCATCTTCAGCTATTTGCCAGACTAATATACATGTTTGGAGGAATAGAACAAACACTATGATGGCTTACATCTTGTCATTCTGTGCAGATCTGCACAGTTGACAGGTATGACCCACTGCCCACAGGGCCAGATGCTATGTCCATAGCAGTTGTTCAGCAGTACGTCATTACAGCAAGTCATGATGACACATATCAAGCTTTCAAAATCATCTGTCCCATTATTACAGACCAAGTACTACATTCAATTACATGCTGACATGTTTCACATACCTGTTTTATTAGCATGCTCTTTTCTATGTTGCACCTCAGGATGTCTCCCTTGTTTGTTTGTTTTTTCTTTTTATTATTTTTTTTTAATATTATTTCTGTTTTTGCTGGTTTTTTTTGTTTGTTTCTCTCTCACTCTCTCTTTGTCTCTCGCTTTCTTTCTCTCTCCACTACAGGGATCAAGCTGGTTTGAATAGGTTGCATTATGGCTTTTGTAGATGATGCTCATGATCAGGTGATGGTCTCTGCACCAGCTGGTGTTCCCCACTTGCTAATTGAATGCAGCCAGC